>NW_018165280.1:4020022-4023400 GCF_001263595.1 Phalaenopsis equestris
TTAGGCATTTCACATAGAATTGGATAGATATCCATTCTAAATGAACCATGGATTAATATATTGTGAAGATATGGTGTACCCTAGTTCCAAGTCAACACCCAGGGTCGACCCTAAAGCCAAGTAATCCTATAGGGACTCTTCTTGAATTCTCTTATAATGATCTTATCTACTAAATGCTAGAGGTTAAGATCAATATGTGGAATTTCAAGTTGAGTAAAAAGAAGAGTTTTGAATTTCTAATGGTGTGGGTACCTTTTCTAATTTTCTAAGACTAGTCAATAGGAAAGTCCTATGGCTAGACCTAGGCTACTAAAGAAGTTTTCTAGACCTCAACCAAAAGTGAGGTCAACAACACATGACACCACTTAATTCACGTCACCACTCTCCACACTTGAACTCCCTGAGCAAGCTAGTAACCTCCCTTGGCCTGGCCTGCCACCCTAGCCGTCAAAAACTCAAACCTAAGGGAGGCCACCATGGTCAACACTCACAATTCTACCCATCCAATGTGGTTCATTCCAATCGGATTCTTGCCCTTGTCAGCCCTCCACCTCAGCAACATATTGGACACCTCAGCTTGTCCACTTGGCCACCATGGTCGAGCCTAAGAAACCATCACCACCCCACGACAAAACAAGAAGAAGTGCACTAACCTTGGGGAAACTCTGCCTAATTGTCTCTGAACCCTTCTAACACTTGCACGAAGCTCATCCCCACCATCTTCAATTTCTCAAACCAACCACAGAACCCTAATTTCCAAGCTCAAATCCAGGGCTTTTTTGGCCACTTCACCAAACCTCTCAAAACTCCGTATTGATCATTCCAAAAGCTTAACCATACCTCAAAACCCATTCCCCGATCAAAATCCCCATTCCCGAGCTCTCTAACCTAATCCTAAACCACACTCGAGCCACCCTCCAATCAAAGTCATACCTAGACCCAACTACATAGCAATTTGACACTTAGAGGATGTTCAAGGACCAAGGTGAGGCTTTTCAACCAACCAAATTAATGCCTTACCTCTTGAGCAAAGGTATAGCTCGAAAATCCCTAATTTTGCCTTAGTTTGGACCTTTGTGAAAGAAATTTATATTTCATGTGTATCTAGCGTATGGATGTGTTCGTCTCACTTCGATGAAGGTGTAGGAGTAAAACAAAATATTAGGGTTAGAATGCGAACAGTTCACTGGTTATGAACGATCAGGGATTATAAATAATAAAATAAAGAATAAAATAAAAACTAGAAAAATAGAAAATCAAGATTGTTGTGTTCATTATGGTTAGAGGACCAAAGAAAAAATAATGGTAAAGAAAATATTTTAATTAAGTAGATTTATAAGTTCTCTTTTAAGTTGATTATACTTAAATTAATGGTAAAAATGAACTCCATAATTATTTATAGCTTATTTTCTAATTGGTGTAGAATCAATAGTTGAACAGTCGAATTAGTAGAAGTGTTGTGTCTGTCGTCTTGAGGTAATTAGTTGTTGTTTTTTATTATAGGATAACAAACACTTCATAGTTATGGGTGTTAATCCTTATTATTTGGAGTAAATTTAATATTATTTCATGTGTTTGTCAGTTATACACTTGCTTCATATTTTATATAGGTTTCATTTAGTGCTCATAATGAACTAACTAACTGCCTTAATTTATTGCTACAAAATTTCTTACTTAAATGAGCTAATCCTGCAATTATGATATTTTTTCATGCACTTGTATGAATTTGCATATGTTATATCACGTACTTGAATGGAATTGTGAATTTCTTACAAATTATACATGTGAAAAATTTAGCATGCTAGTGTGTGATGCCCTTTTAAATATTAGCTAGCCGAGTTGACTGGTCAACTGAGTGACAACCCTACAAAAAATCACCAAGTTTTCTTGGGTTTGTATTGATCTTTCTAGTTCAGGGTATATGTTAAAACTAATTATATAAATATTAAATGAACAACTAATAACAAGTACTTGATCGAAAATGATTGCATGTTTTCTTATGATAAACATGTTTAATGATTATCACTCTCTTGTTGTCTTATGATGTTATATATGCATGTAATAATTTTATATATTTGTTATTTATATTGCATGCCTCATCTCTTTTGTCATTATGCTTTAATAGATATTCGTTATTTAATAAGTTTTTCTTAAGTTCATTCTTTGATATTTTGCATAATAAGTTCTATTCAACAGCTAGCATGACTAGCTTCATCGGAGCAGCAATGTCAGTTTTAGAATTTAATTTTTGGTATCTTTTTCCTTAGTATTTGCTTTAGTTGTTTTATTTTTCTTTTGTGGTCATGATAGTTGTTCTTTGTTGTCATTTCATTTTTGATTCAGCTAGTTTTTTTTGTCATTTCAATTGTATCGGTAGAATATTCATTATGGAATAAAAATTTACATTTCTTGGTTTATTCATATTGTTATGTGAATACAATTTTTTTCTTTGAAAAAAAAATAATATAACATATTCAACTTATTTCATCATGTCATGCGTTGTCGGTGTACACCGTTTTATGGACACAGGGTGTGAAATAGGTATAGTTAAAAAAACATATTGGATTATCCGACTCCTTCAACAACCATTGATTATATCAGTAAATTTGATAGTCAGTTATTCACTCACTTTATAATTATTTTCATGTTAGCCTTTTTTTTTTTTAATAAATCATGAATATCTGCCTTCATGTTTTCTTTTTACAAAATCACAAGAACTTCCTGAGGCTTTATAGCGGACGAATTTCAAGTTAAGAAGAAAATAAACAATATTGATAAATTTCCATCTATAAATTATGTAGGTAAAGATCCAAATTCTACATATAAATAAACAATGACAAAAGAAAATATCATCATTAAAATGAAATATTCTAGTATAATGTTATTTTAAAATGAACATTTTTATAGTCACTTCAAATACACAACTACATTGGAAGAATTATAGATTTGAAGAACACATCATATAATCATTGATTCTTAGTTCTCTATTGGATTCTTGGGAAGGTATGGCTATTTTTCAAAATACATAATATTTGTCAACTTGTAAGAAAATTTTATACTAAAAACTTCAGGAACACTATACTTAAAAAATTAAACTTGAGCACTTTAAAAAAAAGAATCATCAAAATTAAGTTTTTTTAAGAATATCTCTATAATTTTTATTAAAGTTAATTGTTAGTTCATATAAGAAAATTAGTCATAATTTCCATACAAAATAAAGTGCAAGCTGATCTTTTATGAGTTTATTGCTACAATATATTGAAACTAAAATTACAATGAGTTTCAATGTAGAATCAATGCTTTATAATTTTGATGCAATGGAGATGTGATGAGCATAATTTAAGATGTATAATCAAAATGACTAGATTGAATTATATA
>NW_018165280.1:4023831-4024485 GCF_001263595.1 Phalaenopsis equestris
TTCTCAGAAAATTCCAATAAATCCCAAATATTCTCAATTTTATTTCTTTCAACTACCACATGACCCAATTTGACCAATTTGACCATCTTTAACCAAAATCCCCAAATTGTCCTTTAAAGACCCAAAATTCCTCAAATCCATCCCAAATGTCAATCAATTTGATCTTAATTGACCCTAGTTCCCATCCTAAACTCAAATTCACTTTTGATATGACCAAACTAAACCAAATCCAGGATCACTTGGTCTATGATTTGAGCTCAATTTTGATTTGGGTAAAAACCCCAATCTTGACCATGAGACTTAATCTCACTCAATTGAACCCATAGCCTAGCCAATTGGTCTCAATTAATATTGAAAAATCTTTAAAACATTATTACACATCAAAATCAACCATCAATTGGCCTTGGTGAAGCCTCAAATCCATTTGATTTTGGCCTAAATCCAAAATTCCCAAAATTAGCCCTAATATTGGCTGACACCCCAAATCTCAACAATTGAATGTCTTAAACCTCAAATTAGCATCCAATTTTTGTTGAAAATCCTTTGTGAGGTAATTTGTGACCAAACACAATAATCAATTTGAGCTTAGTCCAAAGCTAGCTCAAGTTTGACCCAAATTAGATCCATATGCCTAATTTGGGTCTAAAACCAAAA
>NW_018165280.1:4026070-4026750 GCF_001263595.1 Phalaenopsis equestris
GTGGCTTTTCGACGGATCCGATGATCCAGTCAGCCCGCGGTTTGAATAAATAAATAAGATATTTAATAAATTCAGAAAATAGCTCCTAAACTTCAAAAATACATATCTTTGCATAGAAAATTCATAAAAATAAAATAAAATACCCTCTTGCTCAGTGAACAGAGGGAAATCATGTGGAATTATTTTCACATTAATTTGATGCATAAATTATTTTTAAAAAATAAATTAGTGTTAGGGGTTTTTCAATTCTCCATTCATATTGAATTATCACCTTGAACCTAAATTTTTATATGTCGTAGCCTCTATCAAGGTGCATAATTTGAGTATTTTTCCAAAGACATTGGAGATCTCTAGACAGAGATCTTAATTTTTTAAGTTTTTATGCATTTTCTACTCAAATAATAATAGAAAATTGTATGTGGCTTATAAAATTCTACAAAAAATCATGTAAGTTTCCTATAGCCAAAATAATCTTAGGAAATAATTTCATGATTTTTAAGAATTAAAACATTACTGTTTTGAGCAAACCCTAATTTGCTTAAAACATTTAATTTGGAGTACATAGAGATCAAAATCACTTGATTTTTGTTCTCCACTGTGACTCATGAGTCATAGAACTCACCATAAAAATTTCAAACCATTTGGAGATTATTTAATATTTTTAATTGATTTTTAAAAGT
>NW_018165280.1:4027574-4028104 GCF_001263595.1 Phalaenopsis equestris
TGGTAGAAACCCACTTCACTTTGCCAAATTACAAGATAAATGAATAATTCTCATAATTATCAAAATTTTGGAAACTTCATTAGCATAAAATGACTTTTGAATTTAAGGGTATAACTTTGGATATCAATGATTTCACACCCTTATTTGATAATCGAAATGATGTTTAAATGATCTTGATAATGATCACTTAAAGTTTTTTTAAAATCTGTTCAAAATCAATACACACATTCACTTAGGTCTTAAGGACTTAGTGGTGAACTTAGGTTGAAATCCACTTGTTAAAAGAGGATTAGAAAAATCAACATAATCAAATTCTTTTAAAACACCACAAGTCCAATTAGGACTAAAATTTGGCTAAATGTTCTTAATAACACTAATTTGTCTCCTAAAAGGGTCTTCACCCACATAATTTTCAAATTAAAAGATAAATGACATTTACCTTATTCTTGGGAATTATCAGGACATCAATGTTCACTGAGCATCAGGATCTTCATGATGAATTATTTTAAGCAACATAATAAAGTTTAAAT
>NW_018165280.1:4029851-4045672 GCF_001263595.1 Phalaenopsis equestris
TATATATATATTTTTATATTTATATATTTATATTTTTTTATTTATTTGATTTTTTATTCAAAGTATAGTTTTGTCACCATGCATGAAAAATGTGTATTTCACCGAGAAGATAGTATTTGTGTTATTTCTTATATGATGTTAAAGATATCAGTCGAATGTATATAAATATGAATGTTTATATGTTAGATATGTAAATATATAAGAATGGTTTTCTCAATGGACTACGATAGGAGGAAGTGGTAGAAAGAAGAGGGTTATTTTTCGATGGTATCAATTTTTTGTTCGCCACAATTCCGTCGTTGCCTTCCTAATTATTCTGATTACATCGCACCCATAATTGATCGGCGAGCAAACGGAACGATAAATTTTTAACAGGGTTACTGTTTTAGTGAAGATGTTATTTTTGTGCTTATTTTAATGTTTTGGATGAGAGATATACAATAAAAAAAATTGTGAAGTATGTAATATTAAAAAAATTCTAAGTGATATGTGTTTAAATATCCCTTAAACATATGGTACATATGTCATGTATACTTGAATATTTGATCTTAGGGCTGCTTAAGAAATTCAACCAAGTGCTTCCAAGTAAAGCCCTGTCTTAAATGAAACAATAAAATACAGATACGTTTCACCCACTCTAGCCTGAGAGCGAAGCGAATATTACGTGCAATATCAGCATGTACAGATCGTTGAGGTGATATTCACAATAATAATCACTTCAATATCACCAAATAGCCACGCCTATCCACATAGAGTTGTCAAAAAAGCTCATTGTTCACGAACAGTTCATGTTTGGTCGCGTTCGATTCGTTCGATAAGTAAACGAGGCGAACGTGGACAAATTTTTTCCATCGATTAGTTAAACGAACTAAACACGAACAGTGATGTGTTCGTTCGTGTTTGAATTGTCATTGTTCGAAATATAAAATAATATAATATATATATATACAATGATGCGTTCGTTCGTGTTCGAACCATTATTGTTCGAAATATAAAATAATTTAAAATAATATACAAAAAATTTATGATAATTTAAATAATTAAATTTTATAAATTATAAAATATAATAAATTAATAATAATAATATATTAATATATTATATTAGTAATATGCTAATATAGATATTAAATATTTATATAATATAAGTTATATAATTAATATAATATATTATTTATATATATATTACTATTAGGAATGTGTCTCGTCGTTCGCGAACAGCTCGTGTTCGGCTCATTTGTTAAGAAACGAATACGAATAGTGGCTTCACAAACAATTTCGAACATGAGCTTATTTCAAACAAATTAAATTTTAAACGAACCGAACACGAACACAAGCTTTGTTCATTTTGTGTTCGGTTCGTTTACACTCTTATTAATCCACACCTATCATATTCGCTAAAAAATATTAGGTCAAGACTCCGGATGCATCGTGAGTCCAATAGTGAGGCGACACGTATCAAGTGAGCCAACCGCAATACACTGTGAGCCAACCGCAATACATTGTGATTGATCCGTGATAAAATTTGTGGGGCCCACTTGACTCCAGTTGAACACTGGATGCATATTCTATTCGCAGGTAATATTTTTACGCCAAAACAGAGCAATCTGAGTTGGGATCGTTCTTCTAACCCGACCCGGGCGACATCAGAACGCTTACGGCACTGCCGGCCAGGCCCCGACCCTGCCTCGGCTCGATATATATAATACAACTGATCCGAGTCAACGAGTCAGAATGGAGAGCCACAGACGCTGGAGTAGGAGGGCGAGCGAGCCAGGGCTCGGAGGCGATTCCTGAAGGTGGTGAGTTGAGTAGTATTTTACTAGGGTTTCCTCTTCTACCGAGCTTTCTTCCTGCTCAATTCCTCCGTTGGGTGATTCCGCTGATCTTTTCCCCTTCACCATTCCTTGATCATTTGCTTCGTGGTCCCAGGCTGCTAGGTTTATTTTTGCCTAGCTTTTGGTGATTTTAACCGTTTAATATGTTTTGGAGCAGCTTGATTTAATTTATTGCCAAAACTGTCTTTACGGCTATGACCACAGTCTGAATAAAGCAATGAATTCGTGATTCTCAGGATTTAGATAAAATGGATTGATGTTTGATTTGTCACGTGGAATTTTACCTTTCATGCATCCATTTGTATGGATGTGGAGAAAGTTATTCAAAAAAGCTAGATGCTTGTAAAATAGGCTTACAAGAATGATATTGGCATTTGTGCTTTCTTTTGAAATCAATCAAATGTAGAGTGAGATAGAAGGAAAATGGGCTTGCAAGAGTAATATTGGCATTTGTGCCTTCTTGAACCATATGTATTAAATTTATCTCTATGATGCTCACCTACCCATTGTCATATACGCGCGATTCTATTAGACTCATGTCTATTTAAGACATGCCTTATCTTCTGATTTTCTTATTGAGTATACATTATAGTAGTCTCTAAGCTCTATATCCACTTCTATCATCATTTCTACTTCTATTTTACTGACTTCTGTTGCAAATCTCTTGTTTGATGACTTCAAAATAATGTTTGGTCTATGAATAAGCCCATAAATGGCGTCAAGTTTTAGTTATTAGATAAAAGGTGGTGTTTTTTTAACTACATGTTGATTGTTCTGTTCAAGTTTTATGATGAGGACTGTATATCACATAAAACTTTTATATTACTATATATGGTTATCTTCTTAAAGAGTCAAAAGAGGGAACTTATGCAGAGGACATAACAATATGTCAAATACTGTCCAAGTAAGCAAGAATAAGTAGCGTTTTATATGAAAAGTTCCTTCTTTTTTTAATTTTTATTTTTTATTATTCTTTTTTTATTTTTGTAAGATATGTAGATACATCTACTGCTACCCCAAGTCCTTCAAAAAAACAGCCTAAAAACAAAAGGACACGAGGAACTTGAAAAAGTGTCCAAGGACCTCCAACATCCTCTGAGTTTCTAAGGCAAACATTGCATCTTCATGGTTTTGTGGCTCTTGTTCATGCATGATTTCTGCCTTTTTGTATAATGTATGTATCAACACATCAACTGGCTTTGAAATCGGGCTGAAGAAATTGTAGTTGATGGATGGTTAAGCCGAATCAAAATATCTTTACATTGATAGCAAATATGGAATATTTTTTTATATTAAATTTGCATGCATCTGTATAAGAAATTAACAAATGAGCCTTTTTTTTTCTACAGGATTGTTCCTGTTGTCCGTCAAACTAGTGTTGTTGAGAATGATGTTCTTTCAAGCAATTAGAATGCAAGAGCGGGAAACAAGCCTGTCAAGTTTAGTTTTGATATTTCTTTCGCAGAGATCTAAAAGCTTGATGAATAATTGGGGGAAGCCTCTGGTTTCTTGTTACAATATTCATGATTGAAGGATGGCCCCACTTCGATCTATAGGGTACACTGATCCAGGATGGGATCATGGTGTTTCTCAGGATGAGAAGAAGAAAAAGGTGAAATGCAATTATTGTGGGAAGATAGTAAGCGGGGGAATATACAGATTAAAACAACATTTAGCTAGAGTCTCTGGTGAAGTTAAATGTTGCAGAAAAGCTCCAAGGGAGGTTATATTGGAAATGAAAGAAAATTTGGAAGGATATCAGGGTAGCAGAAAGCGTAGATTGGTTGAGGATCAACAACATTTGTCTAATTTTCAATCAAATGATGAGGGTGAAGGAGTAAATATTGGTTACAAATGGAAGGAGAGACTGGGAACCAGCAGCCAAAGTGCGGGTCCAAGCATCACAATTCTCCGTTCTTCTGGTTTTGTTGATCCTGGTTGGGAGCATGGTATTGCTCTAGATGAGAAGAAGAAAAAGGTGAAATGTAACTATTGTGAGAAGATAGTAAGTGGGGGTATAAACCGTTTTAAGCAGCATTTAGCTAGGATTCCTGGTGAAGTTGCTTATTGTAAAATGGCTCCTGAGGAAGTATATCTTCAGATAAAAGAAAATATGAAATGGCATCGTACGGGCTGGAGAAGAAGGCCTGAAGTTAAAGAACATAATGCCTTTTATGTGAACTCAGAGGCTGAAGAATTTCTAGATGATGGTAATAAGCCTATGCAGTTGCCCGGCGATAAAGATGTCTGCTTCGATCAGCCAAGAAGAAAAGTGGAGAGTTCATCTTTAGCTATAGATGGCAATGAGGAGCAACAATTAAAGCTCAATTATTCATGCAAAAGTCAATCAACATCAAAGTTTAAGCGGCCTAAATTAAAAACGGGGGATATAAAGGGCCATAACGATGTAATATCTGCAATCTGTAAATTCTTTTATTACGCTGCTGTACCTTTTAGCGTTGTAGACTCCCCGTATTTCCATAAAATGCTTGATTTGGTTGGTCAGCATGGACAAGGATTGAAAGTCCCTTCTGCCACTGAAATTTCAGGTCGATTACTCCAAAATGAAGTTGCAGCAATAAAAGAACAAATAACAGAAGTTAAGGCTTCATGGAATACCACAGGCTGTACTGTTATTTTAGATAATTGGAAAGATGTGCAAGGAAGAACACTAATGAATACGCTAGTATCTTGCCCTAGAGGAACTTACTATATTTCTTGTATTGATGCATCCGATATAATTGAAAACGTTTCTAGTCTTTTCAAATTATTGGACGGAGTAGTTCAGGAGCTTGGAGAAGAAAATGTCGTGCAGGTATGTTAGCTATCATTTCTTCATCTTGCTTCCCCTATTATTCCAGTTACAACATATTATTTGTTATATTTACATGAAAACATGAATGTTGCTTAAAGTGCATGATTTATTTTAAGACCATTGTCATTATTAAGTATTGTCAATTGCACAGGTGATCACAGAAAACACAGACTGTTTTATATCTGCTGGAAAGCTGCTGCAGGAAAATAGAAGATGCTTATTTTGGACACCGTGTGCTATTTATTGCATCGACCAAATACTCGAAGGTTTTCTGAAAATAAAATGGGTTGAAGAGTCCATTAGCAAAGGCCAAAAGATCACCAAATTTATTTATAACCATATCTGGTTACTAAATCTTATGAGAGAGGATTTCACTGGAGGAAGAGAACTTCTTAGATCAGCCTCTACTAAGTTTGCTACTAGTTTTTTTACATTGCAAAGCTTGCTAAGTCATAGGTCGGCTCTCAAAAGATTGTTTCAGTCTAGTAAATGGCTTTCTTCTCAATTAACCAAGTCGGATGAAGGAACAGAGATTGAGAAAGTTGTTATGAACTCCACATTCTGGAAAAAGGTACAATATATATGTAAAACTGTAGAACCTTTGTTGAATGTGATTAAAAAGATTGCAAGTGGTGAAGCCTTGCCTATGCCTTTTATCTATAATGACATCTACCGAGCAAAGGCTGCTATAAAAGCTATTCATGGAGGTGATGAGCGGAAATACAGTCCTTTTTTGAATGTGATTGACAGTTTTTGGGATTCTCTGTTTAACCAACCTCTTTACCTGGCAGCATATTTCCTTAATCCATCATTCCGTTATCGTCCTGATTTCATGGCGGTATGGATTTTAAATGTATCGTCATATTTTAAAAATTATCATCTCATTCTTGTAAATTTGAGATGGTTCTGTATTATTTAGCTGCCAGAGGTGATTCGCGGTCTCAATGAATGCATTACTCGATTGGAACCAGATAGCGGGCGGAGGGTTTCTGCTGTTGCTCAGGTACTTGATTGCTTACCTATTTTATATCCGATTTCTCTTCATTTTGCTTCTAGTCGCATTAGAATTAGCAATCATTTCATCTTCATTTGATTTTAGGTGGCTTTTTTTCCTGTTTGTTGTAGATTTCTGACTTTGTTCTTGCTAAAGCTGATTTTGGAACTGAGCTGGCTTTAAGCACAAGGTCTGAATTGGATCCAGGTAAATTGGTTGGCCCCTAAATTGATTATGAATTTTATTTGGTGCATTTACATACAGGCTACCCAATTTTTATGTATTTACATATCTAACGCCTAAACTTTGATTTTTACATTAATACCACCCAAGTTTTCCCATCACATCAAAAATATCACTACTTTAACTTTTAGGAAGTTAAATACACTTTTTTCATGCATAGGCAGGGTAGCATTTATGTAAAAAAGATTAGGTATTAAATATGTAATTGTGTAGGAATCGAGTGCTATGTATGTGAATATTCCATTTTATTTTTATGAATTTCTTGTTTGGTTTCCTGTATTTCAAATTTACATGTTTATGTAGACTCTTTTCTTTTGATGATCAATTTTTATTTTTACTGATAGCTGCATGGTGGCAACAACATGGAATTAGTTGCTTGGAGCTGCAGCGAATTGCTGTTCGCATATTAAGCCAGACATGTTCGTCCTTTTGTTGTGAACACAAGTGGAGTGTCTTCGATAATGTTCACGGTTCGAGGCAAAATCAAACGGTACAAAAAAGATTGGATAATTTTGCATATGTGCACTATAATTTGAGACTCAGGGAGAGGAGGTTGAAGTCATCAAGTGATGACTATATTTATCTTGATAATTTTTTGTTAGAAAGCTTGTTGGCAGATTGGGTTATTGGAACTGAGAAAACAGCCGCGCAGGAAAATGAGGTAAATTTTTTTATCATTTGCCTACATGTATATTGTTTTTCATGTTTAGACAAACTTTGGTGCTTGCATTATGCATATTTGTTACTGATATTCCAGAGGTATCATGGACTCGGAAATCAGCATATATATACTGATCAATTCTTATGCATTTATATATCCAACACTTGAACTTAAATATTTACATACATGCCCACCTTACTCATGCATGAAAAAGCTATCTTTTACTTTCTAAAAGTTAAAATGATGGTAATTTTGATGTGATATGAAAGATATTGGTGGTATAAATTGAAAAAAAGTAAAATTTTGGTCTTAGATATACAATGATTTGTGATGAGGTCATTTGCATGGTAATGAACCAGGAAATTCCTTGTGATGAGAGGGCGCAACGAGGGAGTCATCAACATGAGGTGAATGATGATGAATATTTTGATGTAGAGGTAGGGAGCAATGTGTTTGGGCATATTGCACACACTTCACTTCATCCTTCAACCGCAGGAGCTGTAAATGATGTGGATGATGCTGATCTAGACTTTCTTGATGAAGATTATAGTGATTAGCTTATGTTGTCATGTAAATAAAATAAATTACTAAAATAACCCTTGTAAATTTCATTTGATGCTGAGGGTGCTGTGTAACTTGTAAATATCTGAAACTGGAGCACTGGTTATTTGTTGTTGAAGATAGGCTCAGTTATAATTTTTGTAGATGATATCTATTTTACTATTGGTATTGTTCTTGTGATTTCCTTCCATGTTAGTTCAATTTTGATTTGTTAAGTCTCTGCTAACAACATTTGATGAATTTTTCATGGCTCAGCATTCATCCTGCTTTTGAGCTTGTGTTGTTTATTAATAGTGCTCAATACAGGCAAATGAATAAATTTGACAATTTCACTTTTTAATTCGCTTAAAGTGGGCTGTTTATTGGAAGCGTATTTTATGTCTGGACTCCTGACGTAGCTCTACGTGCGGCGAAAATTATTCAGGAGTTATTTTCAGTTTATTTCTGAATTATTTTCAATAATCCCAAAATAATCCACTAATAACCAAAAAATAAAGACCACGGGTTATTTTTAAGTTATTTTCAATATTATTTTGAGATTATTGAAAATATTTCCAAAAATAACCTGAAAATAACTCGGTAATAATATCCGTCGCACGTAAGCTACGTCAGGAGTCCGCACAAAAAAATTAGGCGTTTTATGGGCAAGACAATTTACATAAAAAAAAAATGTTTTTGAATATACCTGAAATTTTATTTATTATAGTAGTTAAAAATTTGAATTTATTTAAAATAAATAAATATCCTATAAATTAATTCATTCAATACAAGACTCAAAATAAATTTAATAGTTTGAGATTCAATATGACTCAGTACCATAAAATTTGTGCAGCTTCTACAACGCAGATTTTACAGACTGAAGATCGAACGCGAGCTTTCATGGACTCGAATGAGAAAATCTTTACCGGCAACAGCTATGTAATCATGAGTTGTATGTAATCCCAAGCTCTCAGAAAAATCCTGACCGTCCATTTATCGGTTTTCATGAGAGAATCTGATGAAATTAGCAGCCTTACCATCAAGGAATCATCTCAACATTTTAATCGTTTTCCAAACAGAACTAATAGAAATCACACACCACAATCCACGCAACTCAGGATTAGAAATTAAATGGCAGTCAAATACTACCATAATGCACAAAAAAAAAAAAAGCGTCGAGGGAAGAAACTATAAAGTAAAGATCAAATAAATTAATAAGAACTTACAAATTACAACACATCTTCGTTCCAAATAATTTTCAAACCACTACAACATATATATATATATTACTGCACGACACTAAAATCACTAACAAACAAATTGCATGACAGGTTCAGGAAAAACCAATAGGAGAAATCACAAACAAAATCATTAAGATTCAACAGCTGGTCCGCCTGACCTCGCGTTTAGTAGAGGCTGCAGCGCTTTCACAACAATGCTCATGTTTGGCCGGAAATCGGCTTCATACTGTACGCACAAGGCAGCTACAGCAGCAAACTGGAAAAAAAAAATCATACTACACCTTATTAAAAACAATTTAAATTGTGTTGAGATAATATAAACATTTAACATTCTAGCAAGCATCAAAAATATCTCATGATTGAGATACGCCAGTAAAAAACTTGTGAAATGTTTAAATTGACAAACTCATATTTCTATTGCACGATAATTCTATGATAGAAACCATTATTTGGGTTCTATACAATTGAGAATGTTTAGGCTTCCTTCGAAACGGCGCGGAAGTTCTGTTTGTTTGGACCGAACACCGAAGCCTCCAAAAAAATTTCATTTGATGAACAGAGGGAGACGAACGTCTCCAGCAATTCTCGCAGCTCTTGTTCTCCGGCAACGAGCACAACTTCTAAAAAAAAATTTGTTGAACGTCACCGTTGTTTCAAATGAAACCTTAGGCACTGATTGGTATTACAGCAATAATTGCAGTTACATTCATTTTTATTAAATATTTAGGGATAAATCACATATGATTAATCAGCTTAAACTACAGCTTCCAACAAAAAATAAATTTTGAATACCTACATTGGCGTTCTACCAAAATATCTAATAAAATTTGTCGATCTTCCACATTACACAAGGATAATAGCAGCACATAAAAATTACCTTGGCGACAGACTTGGGAGGATAGTCTGTTCCTAATCTCGTATCAACACACTGCTTAACCTTATCTTCACTCAGCCTTGGTGCCGCCTGAACATTAGAACATCAACTAAGCAAAGAAAAAACAAACATCTTTCCTTGAAGATTTAAGAGAACCGGTGCGAGAGAAAAGACTTCCTTACCCATGTGACGAGACTTTGTTGGCCCCGCGGTAATGTATGATCGACGGGTTTGCGGCCGGTCAATAGTTCTAAAAGAACAACTCCAAAGCTATAAACATCACTCTTGGCACTAAGCTGCCCAGTCATTGCATACCTGTGCATGCCATCACATATTAGAACAGGCATGAGGAAAGTATCAAATTAGTCCCCGAACACTTAGCATGTCTTAGTCATTGCATACCTGGCAGTCATTGGACTATTTTAATGGAGGCTAAAATAATCTTAACTATTTCAACCCATATTAAAAGAGTCTGGGGACTAAATTGACATTTTTATAAACTCTCGGACTAAATGGCCCCCTTCAAAGGGTTTGGGGACCACTTTGACACTTTTCTTGAACATGAATTATTTCAGCTGAGAAGCTAAAATAACCATTTAAGAAAAACACAGCCAGAAAGCCATTCAGGAAATTAAAACAGTTCTGTCAACAAACTTTAGATAAACTTACTCAGGGGCATGATATCCAAAGGTTCCAAGTACCCTGGTCGAGTGAAGACGAGCTGCCATGTCCGGGGATTGATTGGAAAGATCGAAATCAGCAATTTTTGCCACGTCTTCGTCAAAAAGTAGTATATTGCTAGACTTGATATCTCGATGAATAATACGGGGTTGTGCTTTCTCGTGGAGGTATTCCAGTCCCCTTGCTGCTCCTACAGCAATTTTAACTCTTTGAGTCCAAGAGAGAACTGGGCCTGGTTGTGCACCTTTGAGTCCCTTGCGCCCTGTATAAAGCAAAGCCATCAATCAGATTGTCCCTGCAGTTCAGTAAATCCTATCTACAGTAAAACACATTACTAGCTTGAGGAAGAACTCTAACATAATCCTGCAAATGAAGCAATATAAAGAAGCCACAGAAAACAAGCACGGGGAAGGCATGGGTTAGCATTAAGGTAGAGGCTAACAACCTCTACTCTACTATTTTGATCATGTAGAAAGATTTTGGGAATAATTTTACTTTTGGGATGAGATTCACAATCAAAATAAGAGCAAAAAAAAAAAACAAATGTACCAACTCTCAAATCTAGATAAAATTAGTAGTCTTTAATGTGAAAAAAAGACAATTCTTTTATTTAAAATAACGATATAATAATCACCAATATCTTGAATATCATAAGAAATATAATTCACAAACAATATTTTTTTTAAAACAATAACGAATCTGGAATGTTCCAAACTTGACAAACTTCAATCATGCACTCACACACACACACACCAGCCACAAAATAAAAGTAAAGAACAAGGATAGAAATCACCAGAGGAAAAATCTAAACCTCACATTGGTATAAGAAAACCTACGAAGCCCTTTAAAAACGCACACAAAATAGCATAAAACTTTTTCAAAACTAATTTTTATATTTTACTAAACAAGTTCATTTAATTTTACACACCCCAATGATACTAATGCTAACCCGAAACAGGCTTAGATACCGTATTTTTTAAAATCCATAAAGATTCAATCAAATATAATAGGTTTCAATACTTCATAAATGAACTTTCGTACGTCTCTAATTTTCACCGGTAAAACAACTCCTTGCGCTCACTAAAATAATGATAAAAAAATGGTTGGAAATTACTATATGGTGCAATAGTTTAGTGAATAAAAAACAGAAGATGTATAACGCAAAGTTCTAACAGTCTCACAAATAAAAGATAGCAAAACATTATGTCCCGATAAATTAGTGGTTGTAGAAGGAAACCATTGTTGATTGTAGATGGAATCATTGATTGAAAGAATTTTGAGAGCTGCTAAAATAATTTGTTAGAGAGGAAAAGTCTAAATTAATCACATGGCTCGGAAAAAAATTTGGTGCTTTGGATAGTGGTTATGTGAGTTTGGGCAAGACAATTGTGATAAAGTTATATCGGCACCTTAAGGGCAAATTTGTCTTTTATTAGTCTACAGACAATTTAATCTTTTGTCATTTATAATTGTTTAGTAAAATATGACTAATATTTTTAGGGCTATGTAAAAGATTTTTGTTAGGAGTCTTAGGTTTAGGGTTTGGGTAAGATTTCCTACCTCTGAAATTATAGGAATTAGGGAGATAGCCTATCTCTCAAATTGTAAGTGCTTATCTTTGTATTATGTTTGATGTTCTTGTAATAAAATATATTATTGGCCCTAATTTCTGTGTGGAAAATTGATTCGGCTCCTATCAAATATATTATGGTTTAGCATAAACATATATATTTAGGGTTAGGGTTATACACGAGATTATTATTGCGAGTCTTAGGTTTAGGGTTAAGAACATATTTTCTATCTCTCAAATTGTAGGAATTGAGATAGATCGCCTACCTCTCGAATTGCAGGTTCTTGATGTTCTTGCAATAAATACATTATTTGCCATAATTTCTGTGTGATTGATTTGGTTCCTATCAGATTCCTATAAGTTAATCCATTAATCAAAATGTATAAGCCAATGATCTCATGACACGAAAAACTATAACATCCAACATTATTTATTATGGCTTAGTATAAATAGTGCTAATATGTTTAGGGTTAGCGTTATGCATGAGATTATTGTCTTAGGTTTAAGGTTTGGGAGAGATTTCCTATCTCAAAATTTCAGAAATTGGGAGAGATTGCATGCCTCTCAAATTGTAGGTGCTTATCTTTATATTATGTTTGACTTTTCACAATAAAATATATTATTAGCCCTAATTTCTGTGTAAAAAATTGATCAGGTTCCTATCAGATTAGGACGAGTTAATCCATGAATCAAGATGTATAAGCCAACCATCCCATGGCAAAAAAAAAATATAACATCCAACGTTATGGATTTTATAAGGTAAATGTAAATCCATAAGAAGATGAAAAGAGAGAAAAAAAACAACTCTAGCGGTAAGTTTGTGATGTAGAGTGAAAAAAGATACATTTAAGAAAATAAAACAGTTGGATCCTCTTAAAATTTATATTTCATAAGCATTTAATATGTTTTATAAAATCTTATATCACCCTCATCTTATCTTGCAGCTAATTTCTTAAAGATCCCTAGGATTTAGACTTACCAATAAATTATCACTTAATCTGAATTCCAAAAAGCCTTTTATTCAAATCAACAATAGACTCATAACTATCATAACCAATAAGAAGTTTTTATTTGTTGTGAATCTATTCATCCAAATTAGACAAATAAAACAAATCATGCAAATGATATAAAATAAATAATGAAAATACTAGAATGCTGACATGCATCATGCTGGATACTGTTAATTATTTATAACCTAGTCTATAAGATGATGTTAAAAATGTTGAAAACATACAAACCACACAAATAAAAAATGACTATATGAAAAATTAATTCCCAAGAGCCCTAAATAGTATATGCTGTAATTTATATATTCACAAATTCAAACAATCCTATTAATTTCATTTTGTTTGAAGACAACAAACGTAGGAGAGAATCCTCACTTAATTCTTATCATTCAAACATAAGATTAAATATATAGGTAAGATAATCTCTTCTAATTTACAATCTTACCAAATATATTTAGCCTAAATATGGAAAGAAAATAATTCTAAAATAAACATAAATAGGAAGAGAATAAAAATTAATCAAGGAGTTTCCAAAAACTGTCTCCAATCAAATCATCCATTACTCCGTTGGTCAGCCTAGGCCACCAAGAAAAAGAGGCCGAACCTCCTAGATCTACACATTCCCCATCAAGTAGGCTCGTAAATTTATAGAGACCAAGCTCGACATTAAATTCTGATAAGTTGCTTAAAGGAAGAGCTTTAGTGAAGCCATCAGCAACTTATTTTAGTGGGTTGAAATATAACTTAGTTGTAAAATTCCACCATTAACCTTGTAGAGATAATGAGTACCTATCAATTTAATTATGTTTTGTCCTATCATGATGCAAGCGGTTCCTAGCAATACAGATAGTTACTTGAATGTCACAAAATATTTGTATAGGTTTAATATTGGAGTTAACCCAAACCACATAGGAAAAATAAAGAAAAGTTTGTATAGGTTTAGTATATTATTACTAGAAACAAATTAGCGATGACAAGATCATAAAGAAAAGAAAATATGACGAAAAACACTCAACATAGACACCTAACTAGGGCCAGATTCAAAGGAGGTGGAAGGTTGCGGTGGGTTGTTGTTTAGGGGGGGCGGGTGTGCTTGTTGGCGAGGCTGGCAACCAAGAACGGCATGTTGGAAGGCACGACAACAAGGAAAACAAGTGGAGGGGCAGTTGGTGGCACTGAAATAATAGATAGGAGGGCTGGTCATCGAAGGACAGCAAGTTGGAGGGTTCGACGACATGGAGACAAAAAGTGGGGAGGTTGAGATGAGGCTGGAGATGTCTGGCATGATAGATAAACACCATTTTAGGACAAGTTACTGTTGGAGTACCGACAGAAATCTGAAATCAATGCTAACCTAAACATAGGAAAATGACGTATAAATATTACTAAGTTAGCTAAGGGTGGGCCCTCTCGATTAGGAGGCAAATCCCCCTCGAGGAAGGATTAAGGCCCCTCTCCTCCCTTAGCGTGAAACGGTTCAAGCAACCGGTTCGACCGCTATCACTGTCGTGTCCCACATGGGAGACACACCCACGCCAAGACATATTAGAGGTACGCCCCAATTCCCTCAACAATTTCTAAATCTAGACCCATTCATAGATTCCTAAGGCAAGTGTCTTTTGCTCTGATTTTGCACTGCTTCTAGAGACAATAACTTGCTTCTTACTTCTTCATGTGACCAAATTTCCCATATACTAGCAATAACCTGTGGTGGAACTTCTGTCAGTGAGTTCCCAACCCAACTTGCATCAATGTAAACTTCTACCTCTTTGTATCTGGTCCTCTCAAATATTAGCCCATAACCAGAAGTTCTCTTGAGAAACCTCATGATCCTATACACCATCTCAAAATGCTCTTCATTTGGGTTATTCATATGTTGGCTCACAATATTGACCAAATATGTAATATCTGGCCTAATATGTTATAAGTAGATGAGTTTGTCTACCAATAGTTGATATATTACCTTATCCACAGATATATTTTCTTCTATCTTATTAGCCTTCTTGTTGGGATCCATTGGAATATCAATAGGTTTGCATCCAATCAACTGTCGCCTTTAGCAAATTTAGAATGATTTATTTCCTCTGTGACATAATAATGCTCTTCTTGGACCTTGCTAACTCCATACCTATGGAATATCTCATGATTCCTCGGTCCTTGATTTCATACTCGGTGACAAACACTTTTTTATTTTAAGAATTTCCCTTTCATCATCACTAGTAACAATTATATCATTACATGTAATAAAAAACTTTTACAGGAAAGAAATTTCTCTTGGTTTCAATTTGTAAGTGCAAATTGAATGTGTGATAACAGTGCAACAAACTAATTCTACAGAAACCTATATCCTTGAACCAATGTTAAGACAATTTTCCTTTTGATTTGAACTGATAGCAATGAGTCAAAAATCTCTTATAAAGAAAAGAAATGCAATATGTTCGCAGAATGTATATGTTTCCATTTTTTGCTAAAATTCCATTATTTTAATAGTTTCATTATCAGGAGGGCTTGTTTAATCTAACCGGTTATTCGTTTAGGAGTAGTTTGGTTGGATTTTTTTAAAATATATGCATTGAGAAGATACAAAATAAATGGAATGCATGCATTTTAGAAATGCATGGGCTGTTTGGTTAGATGCAAATCAAAGGCATTTAAATATCTTTTGGTATCTCTTTTGATAAATTTAAAATGTATTAAAACACGATCGATGACCGTGTCCAAGGACAACAGCTAAGGGAATTGGTTGCAGTTGCAGTGTGTGGTGGCGGAGGAAGGCGGGGACCGGCTGCGACAACAATTGTGGGACTGGAAATGAGCGGTGGCGTGTTGACCTCATTTTTAGTGAGGTCTTAAGTCTCCTACTCTTAGAACCTAGGATCTAGATTTAGGAGTTCTTATTGACCATCCTAGCGGACTAGCGATGGAGCCCACCTCCCGTAGAACTTCAAGCCACTTCTTGACTCATTTTTGTGAAGAACTCGCATGAGTGGTTCCAAGCACTCAACTTTTAGTTGCAAGGGCTCAGGACCAACATGTAGAGGACCCGAAATTGAGTTCCTATAGGATCAAACAGTCTTAGGTGAACCCTTTGTGACTCGATTACTCGCTAACGACACACTTCACACACTCACTGCATCACACACGACTTTAACTTGAATTGACTCGCCCGTCGGCGAACTCGTCCGGACGACCCCGGATGACGAAACTGACTGCACCGACGCGTCCGGAACGTCAACTTTAGCTAGAAAGGACACCCATATTTCTAGGGTTACACACACGCACATATGGCACGGAAATCGATGCACGAATAGCGGGCGTGGGCCCGGACTCAACCCAGGTTTGACTCGGGTTCGATTCAGG
>NW_018165280.1:4047180-4062573 GCF_001263595.1 Phalaenopsis equestris
CATCAATTTTTTTTTTTATTTTTATTTTTATTTATTTTTTTTTTATGAAGTTGTGATTAAACTTTGGAGTCTTTTCTTTGATGGTGGAGACTATTATTTGCCTGATCTAATTCTCTCGAGAGAAGGCGAGTGTTTTACAACTCTAAAATCAGTATCAATGTTGTTTAGGCTAATTTTAGAGCTTTTAACGTGTGGCTAACACTTGCTCCCATAACACTGAATGAAGTGTCTATTTTTATAACATTGATGAAGAAATAAGTGTCTCTATGAGATTTCAATTGGATGATGATGAATGCATTGATATATGCAAAAATGTTTATCAAACTGTGGCAATAATGTAATAATAATCATGTGACTAATGATATATAATAGAAATAAATAATTTACAGTGATTGAAGATGATGGGTTAACCTTTTCATATTCTTTAAGGATGACGAGTTCTTCTTCCTTGCTTTGCCTTTGATCTTGTCTTAGTCTTCAATTTATGTTTTATTTTGTAAAACTTTGTTTTGTGCCACTCTCAACTTTACCATCCAGAGGCACATGATGTTCGAAGTTGCTAAGGCAATCTATAGTAACATCTTGCACACCACCAAGCCTACCACAACTAGGGGGCTTGCTTAGCCCTCCTTCATTCATGGCCTGTGTCCAGGCTGAGGTCCATATGAGCACCTTTGAAGAACTCATCTACCTAAATTCGGTACTCACGGGAAACAAGATTCTGTTGATGGTACCTAGACATAGACAACATTAGTAGGAGGGAGCACGAGGAGGAGGAGATGCCACGAGCACCCCAGGAGATCTCAACCCCATAACTGAGGAGGTACCAATATCCGATGGAGAGAAATTAAGAGGATGATAGGTTCTCCTTGAGGGCCTCAAAACTCGGTTAAATTGAATTAAGTGGAGATAGTGATGAGTGGAAGAGGGGTTGGTTGCAAACTTGCACTACCTACTAGAGTTTGGCCACAATATTATCATTACGTGAGCCAATTCTATAATTCATTATCTGATATGTTTAGTAATTTTCGTCTACACATTGGTTTGAGTAATGCTTTTTTCCATTGACGTTATAGTACCCTAAGCTGGTGGTCTATGAGGAAGAAGGATAAGTGTTGAATTGCCTCTGTTGGAAAGTCTTTTTTTTATCTATGGATTGGATTATTTTCTTTAAGTTTCTTTGTGAGAAATTTATTTGCATTAGTCTTACATTGATGGAAATGCTGAATTAAAAAATGTGGGGTGCCTTTTTTTCTTTACAAAGGTTGCTTTGTTTTGACTATGCTATGTTTTCTAAGCTTTGTGCTTTGTAGCCTCCATCTGTTATCGTCTTAGCCGTTCTATTTATGCCTATTTGCATTTTGGCATTAAGTCTATTTAGTTTGCTTCATTATTATTTCATTTTCTTACTTTGTTAGTGCATGCATTTGTTCTTTGTTGATGCAATAACTTTGGAGGGAGGAGTGCTATATAACGACATTATTTAGAATCATTTGCTTTATTTTTTGGCATTATTTGGAGGTTTAGGAATGTTCTATCAGTTATAAGATGTAATCCTCTGTATTATGTTGTTATCAATAAAATTTATTAGTTGAACATAATATGCATTGCATTTTATCATGCTGTGATCTTGTGAATTCGGTCATTTTAACTATGCATTATTTTGGATATTTACATAAGCGAGTAGGCTAGGCTTAACATGTACTCCAATTCTTGATGTAACTAAAAATATATCAGTCGGGCCACCTAATTGTTGATAGAAACTAACGTGCATTTGAATAAAAAACGAGATCATGAGATTGGAATTCCCTGGAAAAAAAAAATTCTAATTGTGAATAAAAGAAAAATGTGAGAGTTATCAGTTGTAGTGCAGAAGTATGGCATAATATTTAGATGGTTTTCTTGCAAGGTGCTTTTCTATGGTATGGTGTTGAAGTTTTATTGTTCCATTGGCGCTGAGCTTCCCGGGTTACTGTTCCACCAGCATGGTAGCTTCCTTATCACGGAAAAGCTCTCTTTTTGCATAATTTGTTTCCGACCATCCCACTCCCAATATACTACTTTGGTTTTCCCACAAAAGGTGGTGATTATTTAGAAGGAGATGAAAGTTTTGCGCCCACGGCTGACCGGAAGAATGGGAAACCAGCTCTTTTCCTTATAGATGCTGATACTTCCAAGCCTGTTGAACCTTGCAGGGAAGAGGACTCTTTTATGGTAGGCACATCATGGTCCACCCATGCATGGAAGAGGAATAGGCACGGATATTTTCCAAAAATGCTACTGAACGTTGAGAATAAGTATATGAAGGTTCTTAAATTGTCACCAGATTTTGATCCACAATCTGAACCACCTATTGTTCCCATGTGGTTTAAATTCCCGGGTCCAAAGTTGCATCTATTCAACAAGCAAATCCTCGTCTATGTTTGGGCTATGTTTGGCAGACCACTTAAATTAGACCTTCCCACATTCAATTTGATCTGACCTTATGCTCCTTGGGTTTTGATAAAAAGAGGTATCACTCAACCAGTGGCTGAGGAGATTTGGATTGACTCCACACATAACAGGTACTGGCAGCAATTGGTGGTGGAACAAAGCATATATTACTGCAGCAAATGTAGAATGTTTGGCAATCCTTTGGATAAATGCTATGTTTCACACCCTGAATTAAGAATAATTCAGACTACTCGGGTTTTCCAGGATGAGGAAGAAGAGGGATAGGTTGCATTCAACAAAAATAACATACACATTGAGGTTATTAAGGTGGAAACCCAACAAATGAATCGGCTGATCAATGCTAGAGATTTGCTGGGAACCGAGCAAGAACAGGTGGGTCAAAAACTGAATACAAATGCAGATGTAAAGCAGAAAGGTAAGGAGGGGATGAGTTGGGAAGGAGAACAACAAGAAGAGATCCTGGTTGCAATGACCGATGAATTAATGTCATGCCTGACACTTCTGAAGAGGAGAGTGGTAATCTACATGTTAGCGTGGATTGAGTTATACATATGCTTGATCCACCAGTCCTACATATTACACAACATGAATTAGATAACATGTAAGGAAATTTGAAAGCCGTCAGACTTGAGCGGCGGCGACAATGGCACCAACTTGCAAAGAGCAGCAATGGCACTAATAGCAATGTATTGTGGTGATGAGAGGCGGCATGCAATGTTGAGCAAGGACAGGCGCAACTAAGGAGGCAATTAGCATTGCAAGTGAAGAATGTGACGTTGCGCGCTAAGTTTTTCATCTGTTTGAAATTCATCAGATTGGAACAATTTTCCATTTTTCCATTCATAAATCATACCACGCATCAGATTAATTGTGTTGAATACGCACTAAACCTATGTTGCCATGCATCATAGATCAAATTAAAAAAAAAAGATGATCAATAAAAACCTTCTGTATGAACTAGTTCTACTTTGCGAATGTTCCAATCCATCAATTCAAGCTCTGAACTCAAACAAATATTTATTTTAGTATTAACGAAAGCTGAGTTCAAGTAAACCATACAATGCACAAGCATGAAAATTCACACAACCATAAAACCCCAGTTTAATCATACAATGCTTCCAAATAATCAAACACAAATATAAACATTCTATATCTCTTAAATATCAAGATGCAAAATGATAAGATAATAGCAAGTAAAATTCACAATACATGACCGCATGACCAACAGTTACCATGAAGAATATCATGAAGAGATCCCATTGTTGCAAACTCATATGCAAGGACACGGAGACCACCATCAACATAATAGCCAAGCAGCTCAATAACATTTTCATTCTTTAACCTTGACACCATTGATACCTGAGGAAACAACTTTTGAGGGACGCGTAAATAAAAATTAATAAAATAGCGCACATGTTATTGAGAATCACCTGGGCCAGAAATTCTTGATCTGGCTGTTTACTAGAATCTAATTTCTTTAAGGCTGCAGCTTTACCATTTTTTAAGAGACCATAATACACTCTACCGTACGAACCCTCTCCAATCAAAGCATTGTTCCCAAAATTATCAGTTACTTCTTTTATTTCTTCTACAGGAATTATAGGCACTTCAATAGGTTGCACTTTCACAGTTTGAACACCCTTCGGGGCAGGATCAGATGCTCGATTAGATCCATCATAGCCTGCATAATGACCGCATACTATCTTATTATCAACATCATCATTAGCCTTAACCCACTTGCATGATTTATGCATATTTAAATAAACATAAAATTAAAACAGGCAGAAAACAGGACTAGAAGGGCCCTGGTTGAGTCGTTGCAAAAAACCCCTTTGATTTACCATAATGCCCCTCATGCTTCAGAACTAGAGACATGAATGAATATAAATTACAAAGCAGTATTCAACAATATAAAGTTGAAGTTTTAATCGTACAGTTAATTTAAGATGGAAACCTTTCTTTCACTGAACAAGGCAACACTTACTAGCCATTCTTATGAACTGAAAATAAACATATTTTCCCTCTCCACGTATAAACCATCCTCAGAGCAAGCCAATCCACAAACAAGAACAGATATAAACATGAATAGCACACAAAAACGTACAGAAATGCAAAATTAAATAAATAAAACGGGGCGAAATCATAGTATTTAAGTCAGAGAGCCTAGGCAAAACTACGCACAGCCAAGGAATAATCCTTGCCACTGTTGGCAGCCAGGATATCCTTAACTATCCTGTCTTACTAAGTAGATTATTAAAGTAATACAACTTCTGTCAGCTAAAAGAATGTTCCAAGTGCAGTAAACAGTTGCTCCACTTCAACAACAAAACCAATTTCATCATATACATGTCACTAAGTAGCAACTGCCTTCCCAATATGATGAAAGATCTTATTATTCATGGAGAAACCAAAGATTATCTTGGATCAAATAAACATTAATTCAGCAAAAAAAGATAATAAATTAGTCGAAGAATACCTGCAGCCTGATTTGCAGGAAAAGCACCCCCCTTATCAGGTGCACTGTAAATATCTTGTTCTCCGCAGCAAGCAAAGCACGACATGCTTCTTTATTTTAGTGCTGTCCTTTAGGAGAAATACCTTGAATCTTTATTTAAAAAAAAAGGATGGAATCAATAAAAAATACAAAAACATCTGCCAGCAATACCAGGAAGAGAAAAAAATCATGTTCCTGGGAGATTCTATGATAACAAAACTAAGTTTACAATTCATAAACTAAAACAGGAGATGGAGAAAAGTATTGATTCATATACACAAATCTGATGATTGAATCATATACCTCAGTGAACAATAAGCGTGTAACATATTAATATAGTGGTAATTTTACTGTTTTTTTTAATCATAATAGGATCAGCACAATCAAAATCAACCGCCATCAATAAAAAGAACAAAATATAAAATGTCCTCATCAAAACTAACAGAAGAAAATAACAGTACCCAAAAAAAGAATTAAATAAGAAAATCATATATCTAACTCTAATATCAAATCAAAACCCTTCAGACAAAAGAGAGCGTAAACTCACATGAAAGCATGAAGAATATATGATAGTTGAACATGTGAATCATATGCAAAATACATCAGAATAAAACAGAATTAAAGGAAGAATAACTGCTGGATTTATCCCTACATACAACGAAGATGCATATGAAAACCAAAGAAATTAGGGAAGATGAAAATCCACTTCCTTGATGGCATACCAGATGACTGCACTTCCTACCTATACATAACCCCTTCAATAATCAAGGCTATAAAGCTAAGTATGGAGTGAGTGTTAGGAGACAAATACCACTCATCTTATCCACCATAAGTGAAAGCACAATCCATCAATATGGTAATAAAGAGTATTTGATCCAATTTGTCAACGAGTTCACTCTTGCTATCCACCTCTGAAAAAGAGCATTTTGATTGTAAAGTTGTAATCCTCTAGTGGCCTAAAAATGCAAATACTGTGATAACATTATAACGTATAGTAAGGGACTTTGTTGGGCTTGGCCTTGGGGTCATTACCAATTGAACTTCCCCCTGTACAAACATTATTGTCCTTTGCTGCTGACTCAGTCTGCTTTTCTCTTATCATTGATGAATAGAATTTTAGATGGTATTATGCAGATTGATCAAAATAAGGTAGGTTGCTTCTGTGCATAAACAATTAAGCTGAACAAAAAAGGAATAATTGGTCTTAAAGGCGCAACCTGGAGCACTGGAAGCATGGGATGGAAGACTTCAAGTTTGACATGATCTTTCCCTTCACGTTAGGCTAGGGAGATGAAGGCAAAGATTGAGATAAGTTTGATAAAAAAAAGCCATCGATCATACCCCATAATCTCTTGATAGTATCTTGTCCATTTGTATCTGCATGGGCATCTTCTCCCCTTGGAAGAAGTTGGAAGACCTTTATGAAAGAAAGGCAAACAAGAAAAAAGTATCTAGATTCAAATGCATTTCAATCTAAACTACAAGGATGACATGAGTCTATATTTTAAAGACAAATCGGAAGTTGTTAAAACTTCTACACATTCATTTTAGCTCAACTCAAAACACTTATTCAAGTCTTTCGAGACGACAATAGTCGTGAATTTTTCAACTCTATTTCAGATGAATTCTTGGTGAGTAAGAGCATCATCCACCATAACTCATGTACAGACACTACTCAACAAAATGGTATAGCCAAGAGCAAAAACTGTTGCCTCCTCGACGATGCTCCCTCCATTATGTTTCAATTCAATGTCTCGAAACATTTTTTGGAGCGATGATATTCTCACTGCCACATCTCATAAATAGAGTTCCCTCTAAAATTCACAAGTTTTGAACCCTCTCAGCCGTCCTCATGTCATGCTTTCCTGCCAATCGAATCTTCACCACATTATATTCCAAGATTTTTGAGTGCATTACCCTTGGTCGGAACACTGTTCCCAATCGGAGTAAATTTGATACCAGATTCATAAAATCTATCTTTCTTGAGTACTCTGCCACTTAAAAGGGGTATCATTGCCTTGATCCTACCACTACAAAAAACTATGTGAGCGCTGATGTCTCCTTATTTGAAAATGTTCCCTATTTTCCTAACTCGACTCCAAGTAAGGGAGAGCTTGGATTCTTAGACACTATCGCTTATCCAACTTCAATGGATATTCCCCCTATTATTCTCGTTACTGAAGAGTTTTGTCCCGGTAAGTGCATCATCTCCTCCTACAGCTACCCGTGTCTGCACTCGGCGCACCCGTTCCAATGCTCCTACTTTGGAACCAGTTACCTCCTTACAGGACCTTGACTCCATTTCGGGCGACATCCTCAGTGTGACCCCTTCTAGGAATGAGGAAATGAGTTCTCTAAGTAAAGTATGCAATCAAACATGCTATCTCTATTCTATGGTAAAATATATCTCTTTCCGCAATTTATTACCGACCTACAGAGCATTTGCCACTACACTAACGGGCAATCAAATCTTGGCTACTATTGAGGTTGCTCTTACTGATCCAACCTAAAAAACGATGAATGTCCTTCGGCAGAACCATGCATGAGACGTCATTGATCTTCCTCATGGTAAGAAAGATGAGGGATGTCGATGGATTTTTAGCATCAAGTTCCACTCTAATGGATCCATTGAACACAACAAGGCACGATTGGTTGCAAATACATACTCAAACGCCTACGGAGTTGACTAAAAGAAGGCATTTACACCAGTGGTTAAGTTAAATACTATTCAGGTCTTGTTGTCCCTTGCAGTGAATCTAGATTAGTCTTTATTCCAGCTAGATGTCAAGAATGTGTTCTTGAATTTAGAGCTTACAGAAGAGATACACATGTCTCTTCCTCTTGACTTTAACTCTACTGCTTCCAAAGGGCAAATATGCAGGTTGCGAAAGTCTCTCTATGGACTAAAGCTGTTGTCAAGCGCTTGGTTCGGCAAGTTCACAAAGGTTCTTGTGAGTCATTATTTTACTCAAGCTCAATCGGATCACACTATCTTCTTCTGGCATTCCTCCAATGGCCAGGTAGCTATTCTTATTGTCTATGTTGATGATATTGTTCTTACAGGTAATGATCTCCCAGCACCGGAGTCCTTGAAAAGCATTTTTGTTAAATCCTGTGAAATGAAGAATTTGAGATCTCTCCAATACTTCTTAGGCATGGAAGTGGCTCGATCATCTCATGGAATTTGTCTATCTCAACGCAAATATGTGATTGATCTCCTGAAAAAGAACAGCATTCTTTTGTACAAACGAGTGGTTGTCCACATGAATCCCAATAAAAAATTATCTGACATTCCCAAGGCAAGGCCTGTCAAAAAGAATCACTACTAGCCCCTTGTGAGGAAACACATCCACCTGCCCATACTCATTTATACTCGCCCCGACATATGTCACACAGTTGGTATAGTGAGTTAATTCATGAATAACCCTTATGAGCATTATTTCCAAGCTATCAACCAAATTCTCCACTATTTAAACGGTACTCCGGGCTCAGATTTGTTTTTCTCTTATCACAAATCTCGGTCAATAGTTGTTTATACAGATGTTAATTGAGTCAAGTCTGTTCATGACCAACATTCCACATCAGGGGGCATTGTTCATTTATATGGGAAAATTTGGTCACATGAAAAAACAAAAGACAGTCTGTGGATGCTCGGAACAGTGCTGAAGCTGAATTTCGGTCCATAGCCTTGGGGAACTGTGAAGCTCTCTAGTTATGCATCATGCTCCGAGAACACTTTGTCTGCCAACTTTTGTCCCGTTGTAGCTATTCTAAGATAATAAGATCGTCATCAGCATTGCTCACAATCCAGTCTAGCATAATCGTACTACACATGTAGAGATTGATAGACACTTCATTTAAGAAAATATTGTGTCCAAGGAAATTTGTGATCCTTTTGCACCCTCAAGTGGTCAACTAGCAAATATCCTCACTAAGAATCTTCACCGACCTTTGTTAAGTTGAACATGATTGGTATATATGCTTCCACTTGAGAGGTGTTATTAGATTTATAACGACAATCAAATATCTAGTCATTATTAGTTATTATTTTGTGTCTATTAGCTTTAAATTTCCTCATTATGTATTTTCTTTTTTTGTTGTATTCTATTTTATTCATTTCATATTTATTTCATTTTGTTTTATTTATTTCCTTTGTTGTGCCTATTGTAATTAGATTTAAATACCCCTTCTTTTATTAATAAAATTGTGATGCTCTATTCCAATTCTCAACATTTTACAAACAATCGACGGAAGAGGAAAAGGCACTTCCTTAATGGATCAGTTGGAAACCTAAGCTTATCTTCCACGTATAAATAGATTTCTACGTGCACTCGAGATGATAATATTACGTGGTGAGTAAAGTGAGAGTTCAAAGTCATTCATGAGACCAAACAGACTTATAAGGGTGGTGCGCATTAAGAGAGCCAATAACTACTCATCTCATCCCAATAAATAATGTTTCTATCCCTCAATGGGGCGATGAAGAATATTTCATAGAAGTTTTGGTGAAATAATCCCCAAACCCCGCCCCCAGCATAAATTTCGATAAGGCATTTCGTATCTGATTCTCCTATCCTAACAATACCCTGACCCATGGTCCACAACCAAGTTGTTAAGCCAGAAGTTGTGTAGCAAATGCCTCTGAACAACAGCTATTAGAGATTATATATATCTCGCATGATTTATACGTCAGACTATTGGATGTCTTGAAGGCTGCTGAGCATATTTATTTCAAAATATGGCCAACAAAAAAATATATTTGACGTGGATTCAACAACATTAAAAAAAAAAAAAAAAAACTTGCAAATCTCGCTTTCCGTTACTACTATTTCTGTAAAAGCTAAACTGAAATCTAATTACGGACTCCAACTATCGATTGGAAATTGCTAACGGCTATAAAAAGATTGAAGACAGAAAGTATGGTCTTTTATAAGTCAAACAGTTTTCTTCCGCCGTAAACATAAATCATCCCTAAGAGATTCTATTTTATCAGAATTATTCCAAATGAATCAAGTTAAAAATAATACCCTTTTTATCCCTCGTGGTGGATAATAGATGATAAGTATAATAAATTTTCATCCACACAGAAAATCTTCTCTTAGAACTACTTATCGTTACAGAACGGCGTGCAACAACCGCAGAATTTTAAAAAACCTGGGATACAAGTTAATAATCAGTTCCTAATACTCCTTGACTGTAAATTATGGCCGGACCGGTAGTCGCACTTCATAAAGAAGAAATCAGCAGTAAATTTCTAAACTGATGAGAAAATTCTCGAGGTATTACGGTTTCCAGCCCTACCTTCACAGCAGTCGACCCGAGATCAAATCAAACTGTATCAAAAGTAATAAGAAAATAAATTGAAGTCCCGGAAACAGAAATCTGATTCAAAGAACACCGATCGAAAAAAAGAAATGACACAAGAAGGGAACCCGTGGAGAGTATGAGCCTTCAGAGCTGGTATCTCACCTCTTACTCTCTCACAGAACAGATCGGCCGCGTGATCGAGAAGCACGCCGACAGAAGGCAGCGGTTGTGGCGATGTAGAAGCCCGGGGTAGCAAAGAGGAGCAGGACGGCGCGTAGCCCTTTGGGTCTTCACGTCAGGTGAGATGGGCAAGGAAGTGAGGAAGGGAAAGATGATAGGCATTATTGTAGAAGGGAGCGCGGTCTGGTCACCACCCTTTGCCTTGTTCATTCCGTGCTGAATTATACAAGCAGTCAATTACCACTTGTTGGGTTTAATTTTTTAATTTTGTATCAATAATGCTATTTATGAATATAATATATTTAAATATTTTAATTTATAAATAAGAGGACAAATGGAGCTTTCTCTTTCTTTTTTATTTTTTTAAAGAAATATATTATTTGAAATATCAAAATTATTAAAAAGCGCATATTATTTTTTCCTCTAAAAATATATTTTTATATCGAAAAAGGTGATTGATATCATTAAATTAAACATAATAGGAATATTGACGATGGGAGTAATTGCTTCATTTTGACTTAAAAAAATAAATATCAACCCTTTTTTTATTATTTATTCCTCTCTTATACAAGGATTCAATATTATTATGCTCTAAATATTTAATATGAGAGAGAGAATTAACTATTCTAATAGTATTTAAAATATAAGATAAATGAAAAATACATTGAGATTAACTTATAAATAATGCAATATTATGTAGGTAAAAATTTCAAGGAGAAATATAATCAATGCATTCCCCATAATTGGAAATGCATTTGCTATAATTTAGTATATATGAACTCTAAAAGATGACTTATATATTTCCCTGGTGGAAGTATTAGGAATCTCAGCGTTGGAGTTACTTTTATGAGATTTTTGGTAGACTTTACATACATTAACCTTATAGGATGGGAGATTTGCTATTATGAGCTGAAGATCAGCCTTGATAAAGATAGGTATTCGGTAGTCTAAATATGAATGTTCGTGTTGATGATAGGTATTGGTTTTTTGTGTTAATGGCAAACATTAGCTTTATTGGTGGTGTTAAGTATTAATGTTGATTACAGGCATCTATTTTAATGTCAATGACCAATATTGGTGTTTGTGCTAATAGATTTGGGTGATGATGAGCACAAATGTTGATGTTATTAATGCATGTCAGCCTTTTTAACAATGGAAAGTGGTGACATTTGTGTCGATAGTGTACAATAATTTTGTGGGAGAAGACGACTTTATGGTATATATGTATATATATATACTTACAATGGTGGGCATTAGCATTAGTGTCCAAAATGAGTGTCGGTTTTATTGAGAATGACAAGCATTAATATTAGTATTAAAGGTAAACTTTGGCATATTGGTGATGGTAAATGCTAGCATTTATGTCAACAATGAACATTTGTCTTCTCTTTTGTCTATTTCAAGGAGGTGGGCATGAGGATTGGTATTGACAACAATTTTTATTAGTGTTAGAAACAACAAGTTGATATTTATGTCAACAGTGAATGCCAATTGTATTTATGCAAATGGATGGCAAATACTTAAAAATGGATCTCTTTTTTTTTTATGTCTTCCTAGCTTCCCTAGATGTTTGAATGTAGGATCCATTTATAGTTTTGTTAGAAAGTTATTACAGTCATTTTAAACTGGAAATCAAAATATTTTATAGAATGATTTATTTTAATTACCCTTGTTCATATGATATTTTTTAATATTTAATATTTTCATAATGCTAGATTAGAGCGATCTTAGACTGCTTTGATTTGTCTAATTTAGATGTCATATTGAACATAAATTTTTTGAGAATAGAATTCAAATGATCACGAATGTTATTTTAAAAAAACTAAATTCAAATGTTTATTTTAAGATATTTTTTTAATTAAATTATTTTTTTAAATATCCATCACAATTCAAACTTACACAACCATTACACCATAAAGGTCATGTTGTGTTAAAAACTTAAAAGCACAATAACATAGTTCTAATAAAATATTTTTAAAATATTTTTTCATCTATTATTTATTATGACAGAGAAATTGATAGATAATAAAAATGTAATAGCATAGTAAATTCATTAACAACATTTCAATTCATATTTCATGGTTATATAATCAAAAGGGTTTATATCCAACAATCACTGTGCATATTTATCCGTCAAACATATAATATCAACATTTTAACAAAGAAGTATCTATAATATAAAACTTTCATTATTTATCTTTAAACGACTCAATCATTCTATTTCTCTTTCTTTCAATCAACACGTGTAGATATTACATGAGTGAGAGTGAGCCACTTAGCCCACTAGACGGAAGCATTGTCTCTAACTTCAATGTATTGAGTTCAAAGGCCAACATATATGGGTGTGTGTCCAAGTTTAAAAAATAAAATAGAATAAACAAGATATTATAGGGTGAGCTTCAATAGTAAGATATACTAGTTAAGTGCCCTAACATATCAAGTACTATACTTTATCAAGTCTAGTGTGTCCGCACAAACTTTATTATGAAAGATATACATCATAAACTACGATGCAGACAACACATTTATGAAATCTTTGCATCATTCTAATATAATAAAAATAAACAAATTTTCAAAAAATAAGATATAAACCTTCTCGTGGTCTCTTTTTCCTCTCAAGTATTTCAGATGTATATTATCAATCTTTTATGTCTCCTTATACATTTACACGTTCATTCAAGTATTCATTTACACCATTAAACATCCTTATGCGTAATATAATCTTTTTATTTAAGCCCTTATATATTATTATAATTACAACTTATACTCAGTAATTTATGCCTCCTTACCAGTATGTATATATATATATATATATATATCTATGTGTGTGTGTGCGTGTGTGTTTGCGCGTTCAATTCGTCAATTAAACTAGAATTTTCATGTATAAATATTTTATTACATATATTTACAAAATATATTGTGCATATATGACAAGTGAGCTAACATTAACAAGCTATAAGTAGGTTCCTAACTTTTATGATTTACTCAAAAGCCTCAAGACTCAACTTCTCATCTCTAGCAAATCTACTCAGCAATTTAAATTAAACCACTTGCCTGCCTTTATATGTGCATGATACATATATTAAGTAGATGCCAACCAATATAAATTAGGTTTGGCCTCATTTAAGATTCGAGTGAGCTACAAACTCAACTTTGGAATGACCAGACATTGACAACTCGAATTATGAGAGAAGATTTAGCTTGGCTCAAATGAATTTTTTGTGAGGGTTTTTGAGATAAATGATGCACCACATGCATTATATTATTTGCCTAGAGATTTAAGTTTAATAATACAAAGGATTTGCAATTAAGGCATTCACAATAGCATTTATTTCTAAGCAAACATGGATATGAAGATATAACATCGGCAAATGAAGTTTTTTTTGGTTCTATACATGCTACTAAAGATTTTGCCAAATCATATTTAGAGTTAGCTATTATGGACTTCAACTTGCTCTAAATTTTCTTTTTTGAGTGTAGAAGAATTTTGTGCACGAGTATCAGTAAGGTTGTTATGATTCCATTTTGATTTGAACTGGGGCAGGCTCAAAATGGGCTCGAAAGAAATTCGATCCAAAATTTTAACTCGTAGCTCAACTTCTTTATTTTGATCCATCTCGATCTGAGCCAAAATTCGAATATATTTCGAGAGATTAAAGATCTTTGAGCTAAATTCATTAAATTTATGGCCCTAACTTTTGGATGGTTAACTATCTAATTTCAAGCCACACTAGGGTCAGCTCAAAAAAAAAAATTCAATCTAAAATTTTGGCTTACAACACAGTTTGTTCATCTAAATCCGAGCAAAAATTTGAATCGATTTTCGAGCGATTGTCATTCTTTGAGCTAAATTCACAGCCCTAACCATACTCGAGAAAACTTTAGTTAATTTTGAAATTAATCAAAATTTAAGTAAAATTTAAATGAGTTTAAAGTTTTATGCAATACTACAACTCTTAGCTAAACCAATTAAATTTAAAAGTGGCAACATGATATATTTAAAATAAGTTTTTGTATGCATCAATTAAAAGTAATGAGCCTCAAGACGACCAAGATGACTCTTTGTGATTTGTACTTTTCATATTTAGCAATATAATCAACTATTAAGCCTACATATTAACATAAACAACACCCAAATTTTACTTTTTACATTTGTACCAGCCAAATGTTTTGCACTACATACAAAATATCATTTATTTTAATTTTTAAAAAGTGAAATACATATTTTTATGTATAAAATAATATGGAATATGTATAAAAATTGAAGTTTGGGTGTTACTTTATTAAATGCACCGAAATTACGTGTTATGTATGCAAATCTTCCTAGTTTATTTTGTGAATATAAAAAATCTAGCTCTTGTTACAAGTTATGCTGGTAGATTCAGCTGGTAAATAAGCTAAAGCTCACCAACGGTGACCGTATCTTTCGCCAGCTTTGACTTCAGCGTTGTGCCAAATGCGAACGTGTCCACGTGGCACATCGACTAGAATGGACGACCGGCGATGCCCGTTGCGTGAAGCTCCATATAGGTACGAAGAATATTGATAAATGTCCATCAAGATCGAATGGCTCCACCTATTCAACGGTTAAGATTGTGTCGGGTTTACGCGTTTACGAAATTATCAGGCTTATTATTATTTAATAAGTTCGCGTGGGCCCCGCTTAACCGCGACGACCGAAGACCGGGTCCCCCTAGCCCCTTACAAATACGAGAAATTCCAAAAGCGGCTTCAGTCATCTCCAGCAGCCCATTAATTTTATTTATATTTATTTGTATTTATTAATTTTTTTTAAAAAATTGGTCAAAGACTATTAAACAAGTCTCCCCATTAATCTCATCTGTCTATGAATTATATCCGCATAGAGGTAGAATTGAACGACCGAAAAATCTTACTAACTCTTTCAAATAAAGAGTCACGTCAACAATAATTTATATATATATATATATATATATATA
>NW_018165280.1:4062583-4095056 GCF_001263595.1 Phalaenopsis equestris
GGTTATATATATATATATATATAAAAGGAGGCCACACAAATTTAATTAAATTAAAGGGTTTTTACATAGATATCAACACAATCTATAATTTCAAATTCACTCATTAACCACCTAAAACTATTTTGAAACAACCACTTTACGCAAGAAGGGCCCACCTTTATCTCTCGCAACTTTGTCATTGTTACTGTATCATGGTAAGACTCTTATATTTAACTCGCACATGTAGCGTTGGACATCTCTATGGTGACCAGACAATAGTGAACTATGGTGACTGCAGTGATCTCTGGTTAATCGTATCCTTACAAGTATTTCATAAAGATCTGTCATATATGTAAGCTTAAGGTGTGAACAAATGTTATTTTTATATTTTCTTTTATTATGTTGATGCTTCTATTCTGTATATTATGTTATGCATTGATAAGTCATACAAAAAGTGAAGTTTAGGTAAAAAGTGATGAGTTAAGATTTGTCATTCTTCAAGCTCAACTTCTGTCACTGATATAAAAATGTTTGTCATTCTTCAAGCTCAATTCTTATGCATAGATAAGTGAGATGTATGTAAAAAGTGAGGTTTAGGTGTTATATATATGCAATCACGCAGGAATTGAGTGGCATGTATGTAAATTTTCCTTTTAGTATTATATATGGAAATCATGTTATTTCTCACTTATGATGGTTAAAAAAAACTACGCATTTTCATGATTGAAATTCATCATGCCACATGGTGATGAAATAATTGAGTAATGTAATTCAAGCTTTGATGGTACTAGCAGATGCATATATGAGCATGATGAATATATCAATGGTAATGAGTAAAATGTCTATTGATATATCTTTGGTGTTTGACTCTCAATTTAAAGGTTCAACTAGTTTGGGACAATTTATTCGGACACTTATAATTTTTGAAAATTTTGTTATGACATTTAAGACAAGTGGTAGAAAAAGAGTTATTGCAATATGTTCTTAAAATGGTTGTCCGTGATGAGTGAGAGCTTCAGTTTGTGTGGTGGCAAACATTTGAAATAAAGAAAATTGAAGGTTCACATTTGTGCCTAGGTGTGAAGACTGTTGGAACAAACAAGCAACTTTCATCTGGGTGGCCAATAAGACAAGATATAGCAAAAACTTATCCAAACATGTCACTAAAATAAATATGAGTTATCACTATCATATATGAAGGTATGAAGATTAATGTAGTTCGCGTAGAATCAAATATTTGGGCAGTTGATGATTGTTTTAAGTGGGTACCTCCATTACGTGTAGAGCTTGTCAAAAAAGTCTCGGGTTCTCACATTATTTTTTATTATAATGTCAGTGATTAAATATTTGAGATAATATACATAAAATTTAGGGTGTTCATTAAATGGTTCCTAGCTGGCAGCAGACAACTCGTGGGATTTGATTCATGTCATTTAAAATCCAAATATTTAGGAGTATTGCTTTTAAGCAATGTTTTGGATGAGAATAATGAAATTCTTACAAAACTAGCAATCAAAAGATAGAGCCACCAACGAAATTAAAATTACAATATTTGTGACTCTAAAATAGAAGGTAAAATCCCAATTTTTTTAAATTCCAAATTAATAACATCAATACTTTGTATTATTTGTGAGGCCACTAATAACAAATGCTTCAACCCATCTAAAATATAAATATCCAATGAATGAAATGGATGATATAATCATACATGGAGGTGAGCTACAAACATTTGGAATTACATACAATTTTTTTGTTTTCCATAAGGGACATTTCCACTTAACTCTTGGATCAATCATATAGCACAATCATTATTTGCAAGCATTCAATTTTATTTATCTGTGATAGCTCTTTCAAGATGATCCTCTTAAGAAGTTTTTCAAGGGCAATTTAGAGGAATATCTTTGGAGTTTTCACTCGGATCTTGCATGAAAGCTCTCAACCAAAATTTGTTCTTTTGAAAGAAAATGTGCAATATTAATTGACAGTTCCACCAACATCACAATATTATAGAATAGTTTATATAAATTTTACTATGGTGTGACCAAGAATTCACCATTTTTATGTGTAATACATCTCATTTATGATAAATTGTAATGGACAATAACTTCATAAAATTTTATAATATCACATTATTTTCTCTTGTTAACTAGTTATTAAAAAAGTAACATAAAAATATATCATCATATTTATTTTATCAAATTAGTGTACCAACTTGAGTCATTCTCATAAGTACAATTATATATCATCAAGGTTGATTATAATTTTGCCTTGAGCTACCTTATCGACATAGATAGAGGGGAACAAATAAATAAATGGAGTTTATTTAATCTTGTTTATCCATCAAGGACATCTTCACCTTACTAGTGGATTAATCGTAAGTGCAATCATTATTTGAAAGCATTCAAATTTCTCAATTATAGGAAGCTCTTTCAAGATGGTCCTCTTAGGAAGCCTCTCGAGGTCAATTTAAGGATTCCTCTTTGAAGCTTTCACTCAGATCTTTCATATGACCTCTCAATCAAAATCAATTATTTTGAGTTAAGAAGTGCAATAGTTGTTAACATTTCCACCAATATCAAAGTATTATAACATGGTTTATACAAATCTTACTATGGTTTGATTAGGAATTTACCACTTCCATGCACAATGTACCTTATTTAATTTATGTCATATTGCAATAAGCTATAGCTTCCCAAGATTTGATAGCATCACATATTTTTCCTCATTAAATATCCATAAAATAATTGCGTCAAAGTATTTTCCTTGTATTACTTTATCCAATTAATGTATTAACATGACTTGTCCTGAAAAGTATGATATTATATCATCATACTTAATTATAATTTTGTCTCAAGCTATCTTACAATATTATCTTCTCAACATTCATTAATTTCTAATTAAACTCGACTCTATTCTCATGCTTTCTCTCAACATTGTACTCGGGAGTCAGTCTCTCCCTCTCACATGACCATCCAACACTAAGACTCTATTTCGAATAGATGAAAAAATACTTTCAACTCACATCACACATTAAAACACAATTATCATTTGTTTGATATTTGGTGTATTTAGAATCTAAGAGCCAAAAGTGAACAAAAATATATTTCATCATTAAATATTGAGTCGGCATTATGACGATAGTCTTCATATTCCTCCACCTCTCATCAAGAAAATTAAAAAATCCCTCAGCCACTTTCCATCTAAGCATGATTCCCAATGCATATGTAAGGGACTTTTGATTTCTCAATTCAAAACAAATATATAGGATATTTATTCACATCCATTTATCATTAATATGCCATCAACAAATTCTCAATATCAAACATGAATTTCGAGAATTAGCAAGTATCTCGAGATAAATTTTTTAATAAGAAATATTCAAACTTCAATTAAATGTCATTCAAAACTCCGATTTTAGAAAACTTACAGTTAACTGTCCAACACGAGACGGACCCAACAGTACCAACATCAGTCCAATTCTAATAAAATCAATCCCAAATTAAGTTGTTAAACCACCATGCCAGCACTCACTTCTTCTTTCTTCTCCCACAACTAAACAAGTTATATATAACCCTATGTAAATACATAAAAATATGTGGCATGTATTAATTTAATTTTATTTTATTTATATTTTAATACTAATTAAAACATGTTTATCCTCACAAACTAATCACTATTTTGAATCACTACTCTCAATACATCTCAACAAGTTCAATAAATCCTCTATAGATTCAAGCCAGCTTTTTGTAACACTCAACACCTGTAAATCTTAACAATAAATGAGCTAATTACTGCATAACTACATTGTTTCAACTTAAAAGCAGCACCATCCAATTACTTCTTGAATTTTTATAGAGTTTCAATAAATATAGAGCACCAAAATAATTTCCTTGTATTTTGATATGTCACTAGTACATATAGCATGATATTATATGCTGAAATAGTTTATCTTCACTCTAATAGAACATATTCATTTCAGCAAAAAATACTGTGTATTTTTGCCATGAATTGATTAATTAATTTTGCATTATGAACCATTTTTTGCATAGGAACTACTTTAATAAAAATACTACCAATTAAAATAATTTAATTACCGCTTTCAAAAATTATAAATAGGGTTGTAAGCGAGCCGAGCTCGAGCGAGCTCAGGCTTGGCTCGTGTTAGACTCGTTCGAAATAGGTAGTTCAAAATCGGCTCGTGTTCGAAATCATCTCGTGAACAGTGTGTTAGTGTTCGACTCGATTTAAATATTCACGTTCGTGTTCGGCTCGAAATTGACTCGAAAAAATTAAATTGAAAAAGATAGATGTAAATTGTGAGATTCGAACCTGAACCAAATATATACAATTATGATTTAAGCTTAGATATAAATATATATAATATATTATTATATAAATATAAATATATATATATATATAATTATAATTTCGAGCTAAAACGAGCCAAACACAAGCGAACAAAGAGCTGCTCGTGTTCGACTCGTTTCAAATTCGAGCTTTAAATACTTGTTCGTGTTCGACTCGTTTACTTAACGAACGAGCCAAACACGAGCTATTCACGAATAACGAGTTTTTTTGAGAGCCCTAATTATAGAGGTAAATATAAGGATTTGCTTCGGCTTCTTTATTGAAAATATACTTTTTTTTGCAAAATTTATTTGATTATTCGTTTTTGTAAATACCATTTTTGTAGGGAGCTTAAACTAAAATATTGGCCCCATGCTATAAAAGAGGGCGATTCATGGCCCCAAAATCTAGGGTTAAGAGAATTCGATTCGGGGTCCTGCGGCTCTTCTTCATCTCAAGCTAGGGCGTCTCTGATCTAAGATTCAACTGCGCAACATGGGCCATTCTAACGTTTGGAACTCACATCCGAAGAACTACGGGCTGGGATCCCGGGCTTGGTATCTTCCTTCCATCTCTTTGTTGCAGATTTTCTCTGAAAGTTTTTTTTTTCCCTAGATTTCGATCGATGGCCATCTATGTATAGAGGTTTCTTATTGTTGTTCTCATAAGATCTGATCGAATTCTAATAATTTTAATTTCAAGAGGTAACCGCTTAAATTTCTTGTTTGCAGCCGTGTCTGCGGTAATGTGCATGGCTTGATCCGTAAATACGGCCTCATGTGTTGCAGGCAGTGCTTCCGTAACAACGCCAAGGAGATTGGATTCATCAAGGTTATTTTTAACTCTTCTTGCTTATTTGTAAAATCTCACAAACTGAACAGCATGCTGTTATAGAATGGTAATTCTTCCTTTGCCTATTTTATGAATTTGTTTTCCTTTTTTTGTGTTTGTTAGGCCAGAGTTTAGCATAAATTTTGGTAGCATAACTAAAGGTTTTGATCTGCTATGGTGTAATATGACTATCATATATGAATATCATCATGAAAATGAATAAATATTCTATTATATAATATATATTGTTGTTAGTGTGCGTTATGCTGATGTTATGAATGCCTGCAATTTTTGGTGTCCAAGCGTCCCATATATAGCATTTATACACTTATTATGCATGTAGGATAGACAACTACCCTTTTATGTGAAAAAAAGAAAAAATTACCCAAATTTATTGTTATACTTTCCAATCATAACAACTGAACTTGTTCACTTTAAACTTCAACACATATAAATATGAAGCAAATTTTATGAAATTTAAATAGGATTTGATATGTTATATAGTATACGAAGTATTATGTAAATGGTTGCTTTAGTTAGTTAAATACAAGATTTATTAATTTCATGGTGTTGTACCCAAAATCAAATAAATTTTTTTGCACACGTAATTTTATGAATTTGATTTAAAAAATAAAACTGTACTGAAGTTGTACTTCTAGCTTGGAGCTTTACAAACCATCTAGTTTTTTTCAAATTCGATCAACAATTGTTCTTTGAAGGTAGCAACATAGAGAACTAATTGTGTGAAAAGGTACTTTTTTACTTGAAAGAATAATAGTTAATTAATTAGTCTAGCTCAAGCTCAAGTAGGGGGACAATTTGTATTTTGCTTGACTCATTCATGCTCTTTTAGCATGTGTTAATTGAACATTTCTTCTCTAAGTAGGAAAATCATCAATCTTTTTCTATTGAAATTTGATACTATCTCATTTAAATGGTAGACTGAAATTGTCGATTCTCTTTAACATAATTAAAATTAGCGACATAATGTGTTTTAAGATTTTTAAAGTTTATTTGATTATCAATTTTTTGCAACATTGATAATGGTTACTTTATAACACTTGCTATTTTATGCAACATTGATAATGGTTACTTTATAACAGTTGTGATTTTAAAGGCATAATACTTTCAAATGCGTAAAAATTAATCATATTGTTTGATACTTGATCATTTATCTTGGTAATATAAGAGTAAATCTTAATGAAAGTTAATGAGAACCATCAGATCACTGACGTGGTCTTGAGTTTGAAGGTTATATTTTTGCTGGCTCACCTCGAATGACATGATATTCAAAGACATTTCAATTTTATTTTGATGCAATTCGACATCTACATGTTCAAATCAATGATATCAACCTGTCAAGCTATCTTCAGACCAAAAAAATGTTAAAAAAATCATCATTACCCATATTATTTCTAATAACATTACATCTGACATTGAAACAAAAACAATATTATATTGGAGTATTTCCATACATTCCACATAATTGTTATGTATTTACATATTTTTGACACCTAAATATTGATATATACATGCATAAAACTCAAATCTGTAACATCACATTGTAAATACTACCACTATGCAGATATTTGTTTTATAATTCTGTAACTACATGACAAGCATTAATATCGATTTGTCTTGGAATCAATACTACAATACTTTGTTTTGATGAATCATTCTTTGTTACATTTCAGTACCGCTGAGGATCAATGGGCTTTCAAGACGAGGAGGAAGATGAAGGAGAATACGTTTTATAAATGCATGATTTTCTGGTAGTTATGCAAATTTCTTTCTTGCAAACTTGGTTTTACAAGTTTTTTCTGTGTTGAAACTCTAGGCCTTTATTGACCTTCTGTTGGCTTTTAATTTCTGTCCGTTGTCTATGGAATACCTTTCATTTTAGTTATGCTTTTGTCTATGGAAGACCTCGATTTTATTTAAGTACTAAAGACCTAGTTAAAATTCGAACTCATTGATTTACCAAAATTAAATTAGTTGGCTTATGCAGCATTGTAAATTCAAATCAAATTAATCTGCATGAAGCAGAATCGATTTATTTGATTTGGATGTTTTGGCTCAAGTGCCTCTTCATCTCCATATTTTGACCTGTTTTGGCTCATCTATGGCATCATCTTGAGTTGATGTTAGCATGTGACAGTTTGTGTTGTTGGAATAAGATGGCAGTTCTTATGCATTTGCATATCTAACATCTAAAGTTTACATACATAGTACTCAGTTCTTATGCATTTGCATATCTAACATCTAAAGTTTGATATTTGCATTTATAACATTTTAGTGTTAAAATCTTTACATAACAATGTTTCACTCACTTTTAAAAAGTTAGTGATAGAGATATTTTTGATGTGATATTAATGATTCGATGTTTGATATGTAACTATACAGGATTTAACTTAACGATAATCGTATCGAATAAGTGACAGCATGATCGAAAATTTGAAACATTAGAATTAAAATCTAGCACTAATCTATGTAAAATCCCATTTGAGTAGTATTGAATATTTTAAAAATAAATTCAAGTAAATAAGTTTTGATATTAAGATGGCACAGTAGAAAGAAAACTACATAAGACAGTAGAAAGAAAACTACATAAGTGGAGCGGAATGCTAGAGATGGACAATTTTGACAACTAATGACACTCATAGTTCTAATTTAAACATTAATAATCTTTATTTACTTATGTCACACTTGAAAATTTTATTTTATGAATCTCACATCATTTGTAAAGTCTCCGTCAGAGGGGACCTAATTGCCGGAGCTTAGCAACAAGATGGTGCCGACCAAAGATGCCCAAAGCTTCCATTACTAAGCTTATAAAGACCTCAAAAACTCTTCTTTCTACTTATGTAATGACGAGATTGCGATGTACAAAGACCTCTGCAACTCCCATCTTTCTCCTTCGTCCACCTTGCTCCTACAACAACGATGAGATTGCAGTTTAAAGAAACCTCAAAAGCTTCCATCTTTCACCCCCTAGCTAGGATGTTAGCAGAGGATGTGAGATTCGTAGGTTTCGTGTGTGATACAAGTGTATCCATTGCTCCATATGTAAAAACTCGTAAAAAAATACCTGATATCATAGTCTCTTTAGCACGAGTGTGTATTATTTGGTCAACCAGAAATCTAAGTTTAATTGAACCAAAAATCTAAGTTTAATTGAACTAATTTATTTTATTAAAATCGGTCTAAAAAATGCATTCCCTTTTTTTTTTCAAACCTCAATATTCGGTATTTGGTAATTAGGTCGGTTTTAATTTTTATTTAAGCAGATAAATTGAAAATAAAAAACTTCAAATTAAATGGAGGATTCATAAAATTAAGTTGACGTTATATGCGTAAGATATGTAATTCTTGATACTTGTTTATAGTAGAATTCCAACAATTAAATTTTAGTTTATTCATAACGAAAACGTTTATGCTGGTTCAATTTTATCAAAAATTGGATTGGTTTGATTTTTTCAATTTCGGATTATGGTTACAATTGATTTTTTATTTAGGTTAAAGTCAATCTTTCTTTATAAATGTAACTAAGTCAGCCTATGGTCAATTACTCAATTATGGCTAGTTGTGGCCAACCGAGCCCCTGCTATGCAATATAAACAAACAGGGCTTTTCATGTAGGATATGTGAAACATTAGTATTATCTCTCACACATGAATGATGCCTTTATATTCAAGACAAATAGGGCGGCATCCTCTCAAATCCACCTATTTCACTTCCTTCTATCTCATTGTGATCATCTTCTTTCTAAAGATCCAAGACCCCCTGAAGATCTCCTTGATCTCGGTAGGGTCAGCTTTTATTTTTTCTACTCTGATTTCTAGGTTTATTTGAGGTGGGAAAGACCCCATTTTATGGGATTATGGTTGTTTGAGGAATAATGAAGAGATCGAAGAGCTTGGAAGCTTTCAACGGGAGGAGATGAAGACTATCTCACATCCTTTTCGTTGTGGCAGCGCTTTATCTTGTAATGATCGCTTTCAAATTCTACCTCATTTTGAAGATTGTTGGTTTGAGACAATCAGAGTTTTGTCAGCAGCGATCGTCCCGTTGGCGGGGATGATGTGGCAGATGTGAACCACCATTTTTTCGCTCCGCCTACTCAGATTCACTCCATCACAACCTCGATGGTGAAGACCACCACCGAAGCCCAGGACACGTGACAAGTAATTGTATTTTTTAAACCACTGGCAGGATCACCAACACCCTAATGAGGAGGCGACAACATTGGGGTGGCAATCTTACTGAGCTGGAGACGATGGCTCATGTAGCTTCGACTTTGGGAATGAAGGCTTGGAAGGAAATGGAGAATTTTGGGGACAAAGGGTAGTTGAACACAAGATTTTTAAGTAATCAAGTGTGCAAACATTCATTCCTAAGTGAAGTGTTTCCTTCTTTCAATAACCACTCGTTACTTTTTTTTCCTAGAGATTTTTATATTTTTAAGTCCAAGAATTGTAAGGGTTAGACTACTTAGCGCCTAGTAAAAATGCTAAGGCCTTACGGGTGACTTGAGAGAAGTTTGTCGTAAGAGTTGGTATCAAACTAGGATTAGAAAACTTCAGAATCTACATTCATATAAATAATGCAATTGAAAATTTCCTCTTGCTAAATAGGAACCCAATTTGCCTTCCTGAGTGATAAGCTGAGGTATCAAACTAGGAGTGAGGTTTCAAACTCACCTCTTAATGTTTGTAAGCGCACCTTCTTGACTTGCACCGCTCCTTTATAAAAGGTCTAAAGCTTCTCCCATGCATCTTTAGCAGACTTCACTTTAGAAATTTTTTCAAATGCGTTTTCATGTAATCCTTGATAGATTAGATATAGAGCCTTTTTGTTTCTCTTCCTTGAATCTCTTAAACTATCCTTTTGAGTTAGGATAGACTTGAATCATCTTATGACTCGTTGTAGACCTTGTCTACCATCTCCTATTGAGCTCCAACAATGACCTTGACCTTGACGCTTCAATTGTCATAGTTGATATTGTTGAGCATTAGGACTTGAAAGGGGATCATATTGTTGTTGGCTATCTCTATAGAAACCAAAGACTTGGAGACTATGACAATTGAACAGCTCCCTGGTTCCTTACAAGCCTATAAAAAGAAAAAGAAGTAAGGGATAACAAAAAAGTTCTTGAAGACACAACTTAAACCAACAAAAGATGAGAGCCTAGAGTATGATAAGAGTCAACAAGGAAGAGGTCTTGGTCGAGGAGAAGGTCGTGGTCATGGATGTGGATGGGCTTGGAGTTCCAACTATTACAACAACATCAATATCAATTTTTGACGAGAAGGAAGGTCAATAAGAGGGCATGGAAGAGGAAAATAAAGACCAATGCATGACAAATCTCATTTACAATTGCCAAAAGTTTAATCTTTGTTGTGGAATGTAGAACTCCCAATAATAATAAAGTTGAAAAGAATGTTATTATATAGAAGAGAGAAGTAAACAAGATGACAATTTGCTACTGATATATAAGACGAACGAAAAGGATGAAGAAAATACATGGTATTTGGACATTGGTGCAAATAACCATATGTTTGGAAGAGAAAACATTTTCGTGGAGCTTGATAAGTCGTGAGTGACAAGTATCCTTTGTTGACGAGTCTAACGTAGCAATGAAAAGCAAATGTAATATCCTTATTTGATTGAAAAATAGGAAACACCAATTTATTTCCAACATTTATTTTGTGCTAAATATAAAGAGTAATATCATAAGCTTGGGTTAGCTCTTAGTGAAAGATTATGATATTCATTTGAAAGACAAGAACCTTTCAGATAATATGAGCAATAAAATTATAAAGATATCAATGTCAAGAAACAGAATGTTCTTGCTCAATATTCAAAATGATATTGCCAAATGTCTCAAAATCTGTTACAAACATCCATCATGGCTCTGACATTTTCGATTTGGATATCTTAATTTTGGAGGATTGGGTTGCTATTAAAAAAAAAAAGTGATGAGTAGTTTATCTTGCATTAATCACTCAGACCGGATGTGTGAAGGCTGATTGCTCAGGAAGTGATTTAGGAAGAGTTTTCTAAAGGAGTCAAATTCGAGAGCACAAAAGCCACTTAAGCTCATACATACAAATGTGTGTGGTCTAATCAAGCCAAGCTATGTTGGTAAGGGTAATTGATTTCTTTTTTTCATAGATGATTTTTCAAGGAAAAATTTGTTATATTGTTTAAAACAAAAATACGATGTGTTTTGAGCATTCATGAAGTTCAAAGCTTTGGTGGGAGTAGAACGCGGCCTTGAGATTAAAGCCATGCGATCTGATCAAGGAGGCGAGCTAACTTCAAAGGAATTTCAAGAGTTTTGTGAAACCAATGGAATATGCAGTCTATTGATTGTTTCAAGATCCCCTCAACAAATTGGTATAGTAGAAAGAAAGAATCGAACTATTGTCAACATGACTCGAAGCATGCTTAAGATTCGGATTCTTCCTAAGGAGTTTTGGGCCGAAGTTTTGCATGGGTGGTTTACTTGTCAAACCGATCTCTAACAAGAAGTGTGTGGGGAATGACAACACAAGGAGCTTGGAGTCGAAGGAAGCCCCGTGTATTGCATCTAAGAGTGTTTCGAAACATAACCCATGTGCATGCATCTGATGAGCACCGAAGTATGCTAGATAATAAAAGTGAGAAGTTCATTTTCATCAGTTATAACTCAAACTTCAAAGGTTATAAGTTGTACAATTCAAACACTGGGAAGATAATTATCAGTAATGATATCGTATTCGATGCAGAAGGAGAATGGATTTGGGGCCAATCTTATGAGGTTTACAAATTTTTTCCGTATATTTAGAATGAAGAAGTGAAGCAACCAAGGATGAAGCAAGATGGAGAGGAGCTTACTACACCACCAGCTACACCAACTGCATATACTTAAGAGGACTCATCATATTCATCATCTTCAAGTGAAGGTTTAAGTGAAAGGGTGCCATACTTTAGAAGTTTATAGGAAATTGATGATGTAACTGAGAATCAAGACAATCTTACTCTATTTTGTCCTTTTGCCAAATGTGAACCCATGAATTTTGAAGAAACTGAGCAAAGTAAGAAATGGAAGTATGCATTTGACTAAGAAATCCAGGCAATTAAGAAGAATGATACTTGAGTGCTAGCTGCACTTTCAAAGGAACAAGATAATTGACATAAAGTGAGTGTACACAACAAAGAAGAGTGCTGAAGGAGAAATCAAAGGTATAAAGGAAGATTGGTGGCAAAATGCTACAACCAAAAAGCTGGCTTTAATTATGATGAGATATTTGTTCATGTTGCTCGAATTAAATTTATTAGGCTAATCAATTCTTTGACAGGTCAAAATAGGTGGAAAATACATCACATAAATGTAAAGTTTACCTTTCTGAATGGAATCCTTGAAGAAGTCTACATTCAATAACCACTATGCTACAAAGTCAAGGGCAAGAAGACAAGGGTTTGAAGCAGAAGAAGGTTCTCTTATGACTTGAAACAAGCACCTAGGGCATGGAGCAACATGATCGACAAGTATTTCCTTGAGAATAATTTCATCAATTGTCCTCATGAGCATACCATCTACATCAAAGTCAAGGATGAGAATATTTTGATACTATGTTTGTATGTGGATAATTTGATCCTCATTGGAAGCAATCCAAGAATATTTGAAGAGTTCAAGAAAGTGATGACCAAGGAGTTCGATATGATAGACATTAAACAATTCACGTATTATATCGGTATTGAAGTTAAGTAAAACGAGATGAATGCATCTTTATTTCTCAAGGAAAATTTTGAAAATAAATACTCAAGAAATTCAATATGAATGATTGCAAACTCATAAGCACTCTAATGGAATGTGGAGGCAAGGTATCCAAAAATTAGAATAGAGAAATAGTTAATTCACAATTTTTTAAGAGCTTGGTTAGAAGCTTGTGCTCCCTGACTTGCACTAGGCCATGCATACTTTATTTTGTTGGAATATTTAGTTGTTACATGGATGCTCCAACTACTGCTCACTTAAAAATGGCCAAGAAGATTCTTTGTTATATCACATGTATGATAGACTTTGGCTTATTATATTCATCATCAAAGGATTTCAAGCTTGTTTGATATAGTGATAACGACCGAGCCGGAGATTTGGATGAAAGAAAAAGCAAGGTTTTGAAAACCAAACCAGAGGAAAAGATCCAATCTTATCAGGAGGAAAGATCCAACAGTATCAAGAGGAAAGCACAATGAGGGCATTGCGAGCTTAGATGGGGGTGAGTGTCATCCACCGCTATCTCGAGTGGGGTTAGTCTTATTCCTTCAATCATGAGAAAGAAGATTCTAGAGGAGTTTAGAAAGAAAAAGATCAACTTAAGAGCCTTTAGAAGGTCCACAACATTCTAGAGAACATTGGAAGAGAAATGCTTCAAGAGAAACTCTAAGGTAGTTTAGAAACTTCTAGAAACATATATATAATGTAGAATCATCTAGAGGTTGAAACATTCTAATGGAATCTAAACAGAGCTCTAGGTTTTAAGGGAGGACTATAAATAGAGGTCTCTCCCCCTCATTCGAAAACAAACCCAAGGTTCCCAAGTAACCAAATGTGCAAACATTCAACTCATGGTGTAGTATTTCTTTTTTTCAATTTACTTATTTTTTATAAAGTTTTTGTATTTTCAAGTCCAAGCATTGCAAATGCTAGGCAAACTTAGTGCTTAGAAAAAGCGATAAGGCCGCACAAGTAATTTGGGAAAAGTTTGTTTGTGAAACTATGGTCAATTACCCAATTATGATTAGGCGCGGTCAACCGAGGCCCTCCTATGCCATATAAACAAACAGAGCATTTCATGTAGGATGTGCGAAAGATTAATATCATCTCAAACATGGATGATGCCTTTGTAGTCAAGTCAAATTTGCTTTGAAAAATGTAACACTTAATATGAGGCATTCATTAAGACTAGAAGAATTTTATGTGATACTGGAATATTTTGTTCAACAATTTCTTTCAAAAGGATTTCCAAAACTAATAGATTATAAATGATAGAAGCATTCATGAATTAGTTAGATGTTAACATTTTTAGTATTACAACAAATAAAGTACTTACCATATCATAAAATTATGTTGAGTGCAATGGAATATGTTGTCATTATCTCTCAAACAAATTAGTTTGATACTAAAAACATCCACTATGGATATGTTTTTTATGCTAAAAAATTAATTACATTTACAAAGAGTAAATGAAGATTAGCTACAAAATTTTGATTAAACATGTGAATATCATAACAATTCATTAAATAACTATTAAAAAAAATTAATGTTTAAAACATAGGTTGAATTTTTAAGAATATAAATGATGGATTTTTGCCTCTCATGGTCAAGTGAGATGGGTTGACCATGTCCATGAGTCTACCCCTATTAAAGCCATAATTTCTTCCCCTTAATAAGGATGATCTTTGATATCTCAACTCCAATGAGTTATGTGTTGGATCATAAAAGAATGTGGCCATTGTATACATACCACACAATTCTTATGTATTTATATCTTTAACACAAACAATTATATTTACATGCATACCCCTCAGATACTTAACACCACATCTAAAATACTACAATCGCCATCTTTGTAAAAATGAAATACACATTTTCATGCATATGTTTATGTATGTAAATTTTCTAAAGAATTGTTAATTAAAAGACTCAACATAACTTACATTCCTTTTCATCTAACTTCATGAATATAAGCTAACATCTTTTAAACATCCAAAGCCCATTTTGATAAATCAAATATTTAAATATTATGAATTAAATTATATAAATAAAATTAATTCTGAGTTTGTAACTTGTTATTAAGACATCATAAATTAAAAAGTAATTAATTTATTTTTATATTAATATAGTTTGATAGATATTTCATATTATAAGAAATCCTGACTAAGGGTCCGTTTGGGGCAGCTTGTGCGTTTCCGGATAAGCTGCTTATCCTGAAACGAAACGCGGCCTGCGTGCCGGGCCCCGCGGGCCGGGCCCCCCCCCGCCCGCCCCCGCGGGCCGACCGCAGGGGTCGACCCGCGGCCTGCGTTTAGTGTAAAAATCCAAACACATTTTCAAATAAACTGGTGAAACGCGCGAACCAAACAGTACGGCGGCATTTTGAAAACGCCGCCCGCACTTATAAGCTGCCCCAAACTGACCCTAAGTCTTGGCTGGTATCCTCAATTGTCAGCATGAATAAAGGCTACCCTATGAACAGAATGAATTTTTAATAAATATGTTTGCAAGGGATATTCGCAATAATGTTTCCTGGTTTATTTTAATATAATTTTGAATGGAAAAATAGCTTCTTTATAATAAAAATATTTACAAGATCAATCATTTAAATTTATTATGTTACAAACTAAGGAACTGGGGTTCCAAACCACCATGGATTTACATGATAATGGTTTAAATTTACTTTTTCAATCAATATTACTCGAATAAAATAATTATAATAAAGTTACTAAACTAGACATACACACATATATATATATATATATATATACACACATATATATAGCAAAACATGAGTAGTTCGTTAGGTAAAATATGGAGCTGCATGCTTTAGTATTTGTGTACATAAAAAATGTGTCAACATAAATCTTGAGAAGATCCAACAATCTAGAAGCAAAGAAGTACCATAAAGGAGGGTCCACCAATAGAAAATCAGGAGACACATTTTTTCAATCGGATGTGGCCATTCGAGCAAAAGTTGAAGGCCAACCGAGCCAAGAGAGGACTAAATGATCCAAATCTGAACCAATTGGACTAATACAAAACTTATAAGCCTCCGAACAAATCATTACAATAATGCTAAGAAAAGTCATCGACCTGTCTTTCAGTAGATCTAATCTCAGGAAAGAGTTCAGTACTTCAATATTACCAGCAGTCCCATAAACGCCACTTAGATTCCTTATCATAAACACAAAATTGACAATACAATTGGCCATCATAATCGTCCCAAAAGACCCTTTTTGTCAAGAAATGTCATATCTATCAGGTTATGGTGACTCATATTCTGCTAAATAACATAGTTTTATTTTGCCGATAAGAGCTCTTCATTGAGGTATCAAGGGTTAATAACTAGATTAAATCAGTCGATTGGCAAAACCTAGCCGATCGGGTCAGCCCAGCTACTCGAAGCTAATCAAACCTAGCCGACCAACAACACTAACTCAAACTAGCCGATCAAACCGATTTTACTAAGTCGAAGCCAAATAAGCCCAACTAACAGAGTGATAGGGCAGTTGAGCAGTATGCTCATAAATGTAAAATATCTATAATATCCTATACTACCTCTATTAAAGCAGGTGCATAAATATAATATTACCATATTGTATCATTTCTATTATAAATAGAGAATCATTTTATGATAAAAGACTAATAGACAAGCTGTTGTATTATTCTTTACTTTTTAATTCCCTTTTTTTTGCTCTTTTTTTTCTTTTTTATGTTATATTTCTTGGAGTGTGATTCACAAACAAATCAATATTGAACAATTAGAAAGTGTTATACTAGAAGAATGAAAAGAGAGATATTTATTAAACATAACATATAATAAATTGATATTAAGCAATTTAAGCATGTAAAATAAAAATTTTGATAAGGTAAACGACTACGATTTTTTTTTAAAGAAAACTTGATTAAAATCTATGTATTTAAAAAATTAAGATTTATATATTTTTAAAAAATTATGTTTTTATGTCTGCCACAGTTAAATTATTAAAATTTTTCATAGATTAATTTTAATATTTAGATGAAAAGGGAGCATTTACATACATATCACACAACTCATATGTATTTACATATCTAACTCCTAAATATTCACATGTACATGCATGCCGGTCAAATTTTTAAAATCACATCTGAATTACCAACGTCACTGCCTTTCTAAAAATAATATAAATGCTTGAGAATTTTGTGATATATGTAAGTAAATTTTCCAAAAAAATATCTGAAATACCAGTATCACTTTCTGAAAAATTGTTACGTCTGGAGTCCAATAAAATCACGCCACGTGGAAGTGACAAAAAAAAATTTGTTTTAGCACAATGGAATATTCCCCCATATTATTCTGCATTATTCAAGTATTATTATAGTAGTATTCATGTGTTATTGTGTTCTGGGAATATTTCCAGCGTTATAATAACACAATAACACATTAATACTACTATAATAATATCTGAATAATGCGTAATAACACGGGATAATATTTCTTTATACTAATTTTTTTTTTACTGTTAATTCCACGTGGTTTTTAATGGACTCCCAAACCAATAATTTTTCCTCCTTAACTCGAAAAAATATTACATCAGTACTACGCACGTAGAGTAACGTGTGTACCCAATGAAATCACGCCACGATACCTCGCGCGACGCAAAAAAAAAACGGCGCAGTAACACGGGGAATATTCCTCTCGTGTTATTCATGTGTTATTGTGTGTTATTCATGTGTTATTCATGTGTTATTGTGTTATTATAACACCAGGAATATTCCCAGGATACAATAACACATGAATAACACACAATAACACATGAATAACACGAGGGGGAATATTCCCCGTGTTATTGCGCCGTTTTTTTTCTGCGTCGCGCGGGATACGTGGCGTGATTTTATTAGATACGCACGTTCCTCTACGTGCGTAATACTGATGTAATATTTCTTCCAGAGAAGGGGAGAGGAGAATCCAGCGCGTCTGTATGCGTGTGCGAAAAGGGGAGGCCGAACATGGCATTTTAAGGTAAGGAATTTAAATAATAGTAATTTATGAATTTAATATATTATTAATTATTAATTATTGATAGTAAGATTTATTTAAATCACGATTCCAGCAATCTAAACTTCAGTTTTGGATTAGGTAGAGGTCGACGACAACGGTGAAAATTTAAGGTGAGTTAAGATTTTAGCATATTACTTATCGATTTAATATTTATGTCTAACTATCAATATATTAGAAGTACTTTTAGTTAAATCAGAATTTTCCACGTGAGATGTCGTGACGTGTTTTAATTGGCTACGCACCTTATTTTTAATATTTTTTTCCCTTGACTCACCCTCTCACAGTCCTTACCGCCGGCGAAATATACACTTCTTCCAGATGCAAGTTCTTGCAGCCCTACCGGCCGGTGCCAACCTCTTCCCATCCTCCCCCTCCAATCCACGCATCAACGACCCCCTTCCCTCCCCTCCTCCTCCCCCACTCCCTCTTCCCACAAGAATCCGAAAACCACCACCACCTCCTCCTCCAACGCCTTCCCCTTCCTCATCTTCTTCCAATACCGCCCTCCACTCCCTACACAATGGCGCCCGCTACTACAAGCCCGTCTCTCCCGGTGTCATCTCCTCCTCTTCCGACGGAAGTCGTTCCGTCCTCGTTGGTGACTCCGGAGTTTCCTATCTTATACCGGGAGCTCCCTTCGAGTTCCATTTCAGCTACTCTGAAACCCCTAAGGCCAAACCCCTCGCCATCCGCGAGCCTGCCTTTCTCCCCTTCGCTCCCCCGGAGATGCCCCGCCCTTGGACGGGCAAAGCCCCCCTCCTCTCTAAGAAGGAGAAAGATAGGAAGAAGAAGAAGATCCGCCTTCACCAGCCCCTCGGTGTTGACTCGTCTCCCCCTCCTGGAGTCGCTAAGGTACTCGAGATTGCAGGGAGGCGGCCAGTGGAACTTGGCATATACATTGATGGTCGCAGTAGAGAGCAGATATTAGGGGATCCCTTGACGCGTGCCGAGGCGGCGGAGCTCGTCAAACCTTACTTGTCGACCAATCGTCAGGTTAATCTTGGTAAGCTGGATATTTTTCTCCCTGTTTTGGAAGAATTGTGGGATGGTTTGTTGACGAACGAAAGGATTTTTTGGATACAGGAAGGGATGGGCTGACCCATAATATGTTGGAGTTGATTCATTCACATTGGAGACGGCAGGAGGTTTGTAAGGTTCGATGCCGCGGTGTACCTACAGTGGACATGGATAATGTCTGCTATCACCTTGAGGTGAGTGTCTTCAAGTAGTCGAAGATTTAGCTGCTGTGATTATGGAATATGATATTGGTAATTTTGGCTCTCTGTGTTATAATTTAGTGCTTATTAGTTGTGCGCTCATGGTTGTTTAGATTATAGCGATGAAGTCATCATACAAACTTGAACTCAATTCAATAAATCATCCATTGCGAATCACCAAAGTGCCCCACATAAGCCTACAACTCAAATTTAATAATTTCTAAGTTGATTAGGGGTACTCACCAGAAGAACTCATCACAGGAACTTCCTCTCAATTCAAAACTCACCTTAACTTCCCACTCGATGGATGTCTGTCAGCCAGTATCTTTCCCTGTTACATCTATCTCAATCTATTCTGTTATTATTCATTTATAAATAAATTTTATGACATTTGCCCTTATCCTCACCTCACATGAAGGATCATACAAATGACACCACATCATATAATCCCATTTTTTCGGTGCAAAAGTTGCCATATTGAAATTTGATGAAGATCTTCGTTCTGATTCTTTAGTTCTCTCTTTCCTCTTTTTTCCTTTTGCTTTCCCCTTCCCTCTTGGTCAATGCCTTAATTAAGGGCTTGATCTTTTCCATAAACAACATTGGATCTAACACTCTTAGAGGTAAAATGAGTGTGAACATATTTGAGATCAAGAACTATGACATAAGACATTTTGATGATAGGGAACCATTGACTTCATCACCAACTACTAAACCTAATAGAAGATGACCCAATACTGTTGATCCAGCAAAATCGGGAAACCTAACGCTTAAAAATGCAAAATTAGGAACTTAGATATTTTTCCTTAATGAAGCGAGGTCTGATTGAGGCCTATGTTAATATATTGATTTAATGTCTTATCATAAATACATGAATCACAGATCTCAATCTTAAATGTTGATATTAAATAAAAAAATTGAAATGAGATTCAATGTAGACATTAACTTAACATTTTATTATTTCGTAAGAATCAATATTCACATCAATCTCATCCTTACTTTCATCTTCATTAGAAGAATCATCACATATAATAATTTTATCACATTTGATTTTATCTTATTAGTATCTTTCAAATCTTCTTTGAGCATTAAATTTTTTTTTACTTACTATATCATTTAACATTAGAATAAAGATAATTTTAAATAAAATATAAATTAATGACAAAATTATATAATCATACTTAAACTATCTTTTGACTTTTTTGAAGTGTTGTATAACATATATTATATACAAGTATGATATAATATAATATAATATGTACTACTATATTATAATATTTAATAATATAATACTAAATATATTTTTTTTACACAACGTAACTGCTATGCAGCACTGACATCTCCAAACAGAAGTCGTACTCGTGTTGGACACAAACGCGACTCCTATTCATGCTTGTCTAATTAATTCAACACTTCCCGGACACCTCTTAAGATTGCTGAACACAGCTCGACACCAGACATGAAAACTTAAAATATAACAACATCAAAGTAGAATCCAAAGCGATAACATAAAATCAAAGCTGTGATGTTCTATAGGTCTTACCGGCTTACCATCGCTTCACAATCATTTTCATTAGCCTTTGTCAAAGTAAGCGACAAGAAAGTCGTTAAGCATTACTGGTCGAAGAAAATGAGTCTCAAAGCAGTCTCAATCGATGCAAAGGAGTTGTTGAACAGCCTTGATAAAAGCAAGGGAGTCTTCGATGATATCCAAAGCTTTGAATCGGGCAAGGGCACAATCCAGAACACGATAAAGAGCTTTCAAACGATCTTCAATGCGATCCAGAGCATCAAGTCGAGCTAGGGGATGAGCCAGAGCTTTGACTCCAGCCAGCGCACAATTTAGAGCATGTTATAGTGCTTCCACGTGATCTCTCTCGCAACCTAGAGCATCTACACGAGATAGAGGACGATCCACGTGTGCGAGTTTAGCGGTTAGACCTACGTACTTCTTTATTTATTTTTCAATGTTTTTTTTTTCGCGATGGTAACACAAAATTTTTCTCTATTTGGTATCGATCTTAATTAAATGGGGCACTTACATACATACCACCAAATTTCTATGCATTTAATAGATTAGTGTGTGAGATATGTAAATGTAGAAGAATTGCATGCTATGTATAATGTATGTAAATGTCTATTATTCCTTTACTGTATGTATGAATTTTAAATGTGTATAATTCTGCAATTGAATTAATATTGATAATGACTACTACAAGTGTCTCTAACAATCTCATAGAGGATGAGACAAAGCCTATATGAGCATACAAATTACCGAATTGAAAAAAATTGAGATTAATCCGAGTAGGAGTCAATGTAGAATTGCAATATCATTTTTGTCAAGGAAAGTTCAAGAAAACATATTCTTGGGTTAAAACACGCTTATTCTGATAATCTGGAGTTGTTATTCGAGCCTCTGCTAAAGTAAATTCGACTCAAATGCAAGAAATACAGAATTTAGATGCTAATGTAGAGCAGAAAAGAAAGTGTGCATTTAAGAAGGTTACATGTATTTTTTCTAGACAAAGTTGTTCTAATAAGTTATGAAACTCCCAGTTTGTTTTTCAAGACAAAGAACTTACAAAGATCGAGCTTGCAACTTTTAACACCATGCAACATGCTTCTTCTATGCAATTTCGCCATCCCACGTTCACTAAGATGACCCAGTCGCATGTGTCATAGGTTTGTATTATCATCATCTGACTCCACAGAATGAACTTCACCTACAACTGTACTCCCTAACAGTTTGTAGATATTACCTGCATTTAACTTTTTTTTATCATAGTCAATGCACCTTTAATAATTCTGATGGTTTCCATATCCTCATCTGCCGTAAGAATAAAATCATTTATATTTAAAGTGCTCATGAAAATCAAATTCTTCAAATCTGGAATGTGTTTGACGTCACTAATGTTCTAACAGTATCATCATACATATGAATTCTGACTTCACCAATACCAACAATATTGCAACATCTATCATCACCTAAATAGACTGAGTTAGAATAAGTTAATCTGTATGAAGTAAACCACTCCCTGTTAGGTGTTATATGATAAGAGTATCATGAATCAAAAATCCATGCATACATGAACTGAGTTGATGAAACTTAAAGTATATCTTCATCACTGCAATCTGAATTGTCAGTCTGCACCACTTTTACAGACTTCATTGATGCATTACTTTTCTCCTCAGTCTGCTTCTTGAGCTTTGGACAAATCATATTCATATGACCTGGCTTTTTGCACTTGTAGCAATGAATTGTCTTTTTGCCTTTGAACTTTGATATGGAATTTCACCTTTCAAAATCTTTCTTCTCTTTTTTCCTTCAACGATCCTGATTACCCTTCACATATAAACTGTCGTCATAAGAGTTTTCCCCTGCATTCTGCTTCCGCTGGTTATGGGCCAACAATGATGTAGTAATTTCATCAACTTTGATAGTCTCTTTCCTATATATAAGAGTATTCACTAGGTGTTCATAGTAAGAAGACAATGAACACAATAAAATCATTGTTCGGTCTTCATCCTCAATACTCATATCAACTCGTGATAAATCTGTGATAATTTGATTGAAGTCATTCACGTGTTGTGTCAGATCAAAGTCTTCTTGCATCTTCAGCCCATACAACTTTTGCTTCAAATACAATTTATTCGTCAGAGATTTAGTCATAAACTGAGTTTCTAATTTCTTTCATACCTCCCCTGGAGATTTTAGATTCATCACGTTATACATAATCTCATCTGTCAGACATAAACATATGGTTGTTGTCACTCGTTATTGCAATTTTTCCCAATCTTTATCTTCCGTGGCTTCTGGTTTTGTTACTCGCAAAGTCTTCAAGATTCCAAGTTGAGTCAACAAATCTTTTATCATTGTTTGTCACAACAAGAAGTTCCTAGTTTCATCGAATTTCACCACCTTGAATTTTACACCAGAAATTGTCATTTGAAGTTGAATCTGCAACGAAGTCTTCTGCAAATTACTCTGCTAAATTTTTAAAATTGCTGAAGCCAAAAATTATTATTTCTCTTTAATTAAGTTCGTTCAAAATAGAATATTTCTGAAAAGGATTGAAATATTCACTTAATTAAGTTTTCTAGAAAAACAACAGAATCTTTTTTAAAAAGGATTTAAATATTCTCTTAATTAAGTTTCCTTTAATTAAATTTCGAACAATTTTTAGAAATTTTTTTTTCCTGATATTTCCTTTTTCGCTTTTGTCCAAGTGCAGCAACAAGAATTTCCTTTTTCGCGGCAATTTTCTGAAAGGGAATATTGCCTTCCAATTCAGCTCCCGTGCTCCGCCGCCCGACTGCCTCCCGCGCCGAACAGAGCGCTGCCTGAACCTCTTCTCCCTGCTCATGATCACGCGATCTCCTGCGTCACGAACTCCTGTGTCGCTAACAGAAGAACCTCTGCGAAATTCCTCGACTCCTCGAAGCCGAACTCCTCGCAACCTTCGAAATTGTATATTCGCAACCTCCTCTGTGAAATTTGCCTTCTCGCCTAGTCATGTGAGTAAGCCCTGGAGCAGAACCGCGTTTCACCTTTATGTGTCGCGAATGCCAGCCGAACTTCCTCTGCGTCGCCGTTAAACTGCTCGCAATCGAAGCCCCTTCGCGAACGCCTCCTGTCTGTCGCGAATCCCTAAGGGTCGCGAATCCGAGATGCCACAATTCGCCTCCTATCGCGTTCCAAATCGCCAAACTCCTTGCCTCGGCTGAATTCATCGAACCCACAAAAAAACTTCGAAGCTTTCGTCGCCAAACGCTAGCCGTCGAACTCCTCTGTCAAATCTTCCTCTTCCCTGTACCGATATTTTTTTTCTCTGCCCTAGAACCTTACTCTGATACCATTTGTTGAGAAATTAGGGCGAATAAAAATAGGAATCGACACAAATCCAGAAGAACACATAGATATTTAACGAGGTTCGGCAAAGATGTCTACGGCCTCGGGAGCAGAGCAACGGCTTTTCTTCAATCTCAGAAAAAAAATACAAGACCCCTTAGGGTTACAATAGAGTCTATATATATAGCCTTGGAGTACAATATGTAATTATAAAATTATCCCTGTACCATACCGCGGGGCGTTGCCCCCGCACTCCCAACCCACATAATGAAACTCCCCCGATTCAGACAGATTCTTCCGCTACGCTCCGCTTCGTTCCAGTATGAGCCATATTTAACACATCTCACTGTAGGCACTATCATTAGCTTCTTAGAACCTAAGTGGCAGTTCATCTCCTAATTTGTAAATGCACAAGGCTACTGAAGTATTCTTAAACTCTTCTTAACATAAGATAGGAGTCTAAAGAGCCACTCCGTCGATTTATCACTTGCTTATAATGAGAGATGCTGGTTGTTCAAGATTTGAGACCTTTTGCTACTTATACAATGCTCACTCATGATATTCAGTTATGAGCTTTGCTTGAAACAACTAAAAACATTGGTCAAACTGCTTGAAATAGCCAATAACCAATTTAATGTGGAATAATACGGCCACACAATCTCATCTTCCACCTTCACAGATAATGCAACTTTGACTTATCATGTGATTTTCAATAACAACTTCATGTTTCGCGAAACTGTTCATTTGATGACTACGATAACTCGGCCAATATGTCAAAACATTGTCACCACCAGCATTGACATTAACAACAGAGTAAAAGAAGTCTCACATATTTTCATTGCAAATCCTCGATTTTGTTTGATGTTTATGTTTCGAAAATATTTTGATAAGACTTATAGTGATATCACTGATTGAGGCTTGAAAGAAATTTCATTTTTTTTATTGAAATTGGTGTTCTAAGAGATGGCACTCCAGCTGTAGAGCTTCTTTTGTTTACACACACACACACATATCACGCATAGTGTTAAAAAAAGTATGAAAAAAGATGTTTCCATGCTTTTGCCATCTAGTTTAGGAGCTAGCTTTTCCTTCCGTGTTTTCCAGTTCTCGAGCTTGCAATTTGTGCCTGAATTTTTTTTTTACTTGAATTATGGTGTGCTTCAAAATACGGATGCATTGCTGTTAATTATTCCTTTCGGTAGTAAGTTTTAAATTGATCTCAAGGACACACATACCCCTTGTAAAAAGTGACCATAACAAGGACAAGCAGTCCTTGCCAAACATGAAATTACATTTGAGTTTATGAGCATATAATTATGAGTTCTTATAAACATTCTTTTTGCTAGGAAAAAACTGGTGGAAAGATCATACTTCGAACTGGTGGAATTGTTTATTTGTTCCGTGGCAGAAATTACAACCCACGTACACGTCCTAGATATCCTGTGATGCTTTGGAAACCAGCTGCTCCTGTTTATCCTAAACTTATACAAGAAACTCCTGATGGATTAACTAAAGAGGAAGCAGAAGAACTAAGACGAAAAGGGCAGAACCTACTACCTATTTGTAAACTAGGTTACTACTTCTTTGTGGTCTTAGTTTTTCTCAATCATTTCATTTACAGTTAATAAAATTTCTGTTGATTGTTTGTGTGATGCCTTTTCCCATCAATGCTATAAAATACTTCACTTTGTTATATATATATATATACATATATATATATATATATATATACATATATATATATATATATATACATATATAGGTGGCGGGGACACTGTAAGTCCCCTCAAGTCAAGGGTTTGATCTTACCGTGACGCGTTGGCTCTGGAATTTTTGGCACATGGCGCAGACACCCTATCATAGGTGTCCGACGGCAAAGGAAAAACGGTTTTTGGGGCCCACCGGACTCAAATACCGTTTCCTTTTGAATATATATATATTCTCTGGATCCTCGTTCAGTTTATAGACTTCTGTTTTCTAAAATTATTGACCTTTTTTTTTTTTTTTTTTTTTTGCATTTCTTTTGCAGCAAAAAATGGCATATTTTTATCTCTTGTTAAGGATGTGAGAGATGCTTTTGAATTAAGCCATTTGGTGAAGGTTAACTGCCTAGGACTGGATCCAAGTGATTACAAAAGGATTGGTGCAAAGCTAAAGGTTTGTGGATTGTACTTTTTCATCATTAAATTTATTATCTTCAATGTTATGTGATCTCTAATATATATGAAAGTTTAATATAGTATTAAGGAGAAGTGGAGGGTATGTTGTAAGAGGGTCAGATTGCATGAAATGACACCAAATACGGTTACGTTTACATTCACATCTCTTATTCTTATAGTCACTCTTAGGGAAAATATTGCTTCATGATTTTAGAAAAACCATTCATATTTTTCATCAAAATAACACCTCTTACAGCATAAGGGGAGTCTTTAAACATCTGCAATGTTATCTAATGTTTAATACCTAAAAAATTATCATGTAGGATTGAGGAGAAGGGTTGGTTATGCTGTAAAATGTTAGTCAGATTGAATGATATGGAACCAAATATGGTTGACGCTACACTTCAAATTCTTATAATCACTCAAAGAAAAAATATGGCTTCATGTATTTAGTAAAACCATCCATATTTTTCATAAAAATAACACCTCTTACAGCATTAGCAGAATGCTTAATTATGCTATTCACAGAAGGATAAGACAGGGAGCTTAAACTTTTTCAGATTAACAAAGATTTTCCCGGCATAGAACCTAAAGAACTCTCCTCCAATGGGTTAAGAGTTCTAAAGTTACAACCATAGCAGTCAAAAGTCTAAATAATTTCAAGAATTTAAGCTCAAGGTCAATACTTTGCTTATTTTGTTGTCTGTGTTGCTTATTTTGTTGTCTGTCTTGGTGTGGATCCTAGAACTTTAGCTTATAGTGCATCAAATTATCCTCTTTCCTAGTCTTATTGCATCAATCGGCTTATAAGATTGCTTCTTACTTTTGTTTCACAGGACCTTGTACCTTGTGTGCTATTATCTTTTGATCAGGAGCAGATCCTCATGTGGAGAGGTAAAGATTGGAAATCAAGATATCGTACTCCCATCTCTTTGGCTCTGGACACTTCTACAAATGATGATGGAACATCATCTTATTCTGCTGAAGAGGGTACCTTTTGAATTTTTCTCTTTTGAGCATTTTAGTCATCTTCTGTTATCCGACATGCATTATATTTTGCTCCTTTTTTAGCCTTTATACAGCTTAATAGTTGAAAGGATGGGTAATATAGGACAATCAAGAGTCTTGGGTTACTGAATAAATTTAGAATTGGATTTATAGTGAAAATACACTAAAAACCTCAATTCATGGGTTATCAGTGCTTATCTTTAGCAAAAACCTATTACTCTTAATGTAATAATGGCAAACACTTCTATTTCATCTCATATAATATTTAATAGTTACCAAGATCTACATAAAAAAACTGTGAACAAACATAAAATTGAAACAACAATTCATGGGTTATCAGTGCTTACCTTTTTTAGCAAAAACCTATTACTCTTAATGTAATAATGGCAAACACTTCTAATTCATCTCATATAATATTTAATAGTTACCAAGATCTACATAAAAAAACTGTGAACAAACATAAAATTGAAACAACAATCAAGTTTATATTTTAAAAAGGAAAGCCAGCATGGATCACACTTAATAAAATTCCAATCACATGCTCAAACCAATGACTAAACATGAAAGCAAGAATAAGGATAGTAATCACCCAAAAACACGAACCTTTGTGGTATAAGGAGATTCACTCGAAGAAATAGGTATCTAGCTTACACATGTACACGAGTTGAAGAAAATTGGAATTCTTAATGCAATACTCATGTTCTTTAATTTTTATAGCTCTTAGAAGACCAAAAGATTTCTAGAAGAATTTTCATACATGCCACCCAATTTTTATGTATTTATATCATCCCAAATCTTTCATATCATATCAAAATTACCTTTATTTTAACTTTTAAAGGTGAAATTCAACTTTTCATGCATAGTTAATGAGGCATATTTGTAAAAATTGGAGAGTAGGTGCTAGATATGCAAATACGTAGGTATTAAGTTGTATACATGTAAATCTTCCAAATTTCTAATAATCCTCTTAGATCTAATAAAAAATAACATATGCCAATTCTCTCAACGCATTAGATATTAGAAATCAACTTTGATTTCAAAATTTTAATGAAAAATTTATCTCTAAAACGGAAATAAGTGACAGACAACACAACAGAATAAAGTGGGAACAAAATTGTAGTAATTCATAGAGCCAGTCATCATAGGATTGTAGTATGTAGTACGACTGATTGCAGCAAATCATTAAGCATAAAAAAATCTTAGTATTGACACATGCAACAATTGCGTTCCCTGAAATGTAGAATTGGCGATAATTTAAAACCCCAATGTTATGAATCAATGGAGCAAAGAGTTGAAGGACGTGACATTGGAACTCTAGTATGACGATGGTAGTCGAAAAATAAACCGTAGTAATTAGCATCACTTGGGGGAAAAAGAACACTGTTTCAATTAGCTAATCGATGCAGTGACAAAGAGGCACATCAGAATCTATTGAAACAATTTGTTTAGCAGATAAGAAACTTCGAAAGCTGAAAGCTGAAACCCATAATGTTTATAGTTAACCAAAACTGAAGAGAATCTTGATATTGGAGAACATGATTCATAACTAATTATGATCAATATCGTAGGCAATATTTAATATAAATTGAAAAGAAATTATATTATAATTTAAATTCACATTTATACATTTAATGATCATACGCTTTCTGGTTTTCATTAAATTTGCCTTGGAAAAAATTTTCTTTAGAGAATCGAGCATTTGATATTTGTCAAGTCAATCTAGGAATAATTATTGCGCTTTCTACACAAAAATCTATGACTCATCACAAATAAATTTGTCACGACAAAGAATATGATATCTATAATATCCGCTTTTACAATTTCAGAAACTAATTGAGTAGACCTTTTTGGCATGGCACTCAAAGTAAATTGATATTGAGAGAATGAAAAGAGAGAAGAATACATGATACCAACGACAAGTTCATGAAATAAAGCAAAATGAGATATATGCTAGAGATCAAGCCAATGCTAGTGCTTCATAGGATTTCTAGTTTGTAAACATTTGTTCCAATAAATTGCAAAATTTTACATCAACTTCCTTGCCTCTGTTTTCTCAAAGGTTTCCATAGAAAACTTCTTCAGATTTAGATGCACATTCTTTTATTAACTGATATCATATGCAAAATCACTAGGTTATGGATTAAATAGGACATCTGATAATTTCCAATACAGATCTGACAGATGACAGTGACGGTGAGTCCAAGTTCATGAAGGCAGTATCAAGCCCCAAAATGATGTCCTTATGGAAGCGAGCTTTGGAGTTAAACAAAGCATTATTATTAGAGGAGACTGATCTCACTCCCGATTCTCTTCTTCAGATAGTTGAAGAATTTGAAGGCATATCATCACAGGCAGCTGAACCTGGCATAAGTAGTGATTTGGATGATACTGAGGCTGAATATGGAAATAATGGAAATAATGGAAATCAAGTTGAAGATGATGAGGAATATGACCAAGGCTCTAATGAGTTTTGTGAAGAGCTGGAGTCCTCGGTCCCCTTTGGCTCTTTACCTGTTGATTTAATAGCCGAGCGGCTACTCAGAGAAATATAATTTAGGGGCAATAAAGATGTCAGAATAGTCCTGACCTTTTTTATGGTGCCATGTTAGTACTTAGAGTCTATAGAAATGTCAAATTAGTGCCGCAACTCTTTTAAGTTAGTGTGGAAACAGTCCTCCATGGGAATTATTTTAGCCTATATTAAAAGTGTTTGGGAACTAAATTGATATTTTCTATAAACTTTGGGGCTGAAATGAATTCCTACAATAAGTCTGGATTATGTTGATATTTGTCTCATTTATGGGCATTTACATGCATAACTCCCAATTGTTATGCATTTACAGATCTATCACCTAAATCTTACTTTTAAAAATTATAGCACCCAAACCTTTATGTCGCTTAAAAATAGTCATTTTAACTTCCAATAAGTGAAATGGAACTTTTCATTCAAAGGCACAGTGGTATATATATAAAAATTAAAATTTTTGTGTTAGATATGCAAACACTTAGAAGTCGAGTGGTTTTTAAGTAAATCTTACTATAATTTTTATGAAATCTGTGCAAATGGGCGGTGTGGCAATGTTTGGACCACACCATTGGGGTGTTTGAGAAGTAGTTTTTTTCTTCGAGAAATTGTAAAAAAATTGTGTTTTACAACTTGACTTGACTTTTTGCGGTGACTATCAAAAAGTTGAATTGTGATTTGACTTTTAAAAATAATAAAAATATTTAATAACCACTGGAATTTTTTATTTTGCAGCAACTTCACAATGCTACCCTAAACGAAAAAATATCACATCAGGACTCCTGACGTAGAGCTGCGTTCGGATTGGAATATCCGGCTTTGTTATGGGAATATTTCATCTGCGTTATTTGTAAAACTAATGTGTTATTCGAGTATTATATGGTGTTATTCAATTATTTTACGGTGTTATTGGAATATACGGTGTTATTGGAATATTTGGAATATTCTATCGCGTTACTTATTTGAGATTGAAGTGTTATTAGAATATTCCCCCGCATTACTTGATTTGGGGTTGTGCTATTCCAATAACATAGTGTAAATTGTAATAACACGAGGAATATGCTAAATAACAAAGCCTCAAATCAAGTAACATAGGAAACATTTCAATAACACCGCAAAATATCGAATAACACATTATTTTTACAAATAATGCAGATAAAATACTCATGTAACACAGTAGAATATTCCAATTCGAACGTAACTCTACGTTAGGAGTCCTGACGCAATATTTTTCCACCCTAAATAGACGGTTAAGGTTCATTTATGTTTGCTTATTTTGCTAATATGACAAATTTGAGGTGGTTGAGGTCAATGGTTAAAAGCATTGGGGTTGTATCTGAATTTGGCTAAGCTCAACTAGAAAATAAATTTATAAGGTTGAGCACAGTAATATCTGGCCTTACTTAGTTTTTAACCTTTTTTTTTTTTTTTTTTTTTTTTTTTTTTTTTTGAAATCACCTGGTCATTTGTCACCATTACATGTGCACTGGGTGCTGGATGAGCATGGGCTCCATAGGACAATTAACGCTGGCGGCAAGTGGTCGAATCTAGCCAGCCCCAAATTTTTACAATAGTTTTTAAATTTTATTTAATACTAAAAAATTACCACTTTAAACTAAATATTTAATATCAATCCTCTTTTAAATTTAATGATTGTATTTGGAATAATTTTTAAAAATTCCAGATATGAAATTTTAAATATAAATATTCGCCTTCACTTGATTTATTATTCTGTTATTCCTCTCTTTAAATTGGCAAGCACCGGAAGGGAACCGGTGAGTGTGAATGAATGTTGATGGCATTTTCAATTGGATTTCGATGTAATGTATTTACAACGATTAATATATGGAGAGAATGTTGTGTCTGGGCCTCACTGTAATACAATGATTAGGGGTAATTTTTAGAAGATGTGGAGCTCACTTGTAACGTGGCAAGATTTCACTGGATTCTGAACGCAAAATTTGCATCCCGAGTCCGGATACAAAACTTTTCCAATATATGACACCAAGCGCTAATGGATAGAGCTTTGGAACTCTTTTGAATCTTCAAATTCTATAAGAAATTCTATTAGCATGAGTAGAAATAGCTTAGCTTTGTTTATGGTGTTTTTAGTGCTGATTATTTCTATTAGAACTCAAAATATTCCATCTTATGGTCGAAGCTCTCCTTTGCTATTTGAGGTTTCTTTTTGACATTTCTTGAAGGTCTTAATTACTTGGTAAAACTAGAACTATCTTCAAGCTAAATTCACAATACTACTTATGTTATATATATATATATATATATATATATATATGACGTGTAATGTATGTAAATTTTTATTTCATAATTGCCCTTGCCATCGTGATTCGTGCACAGTGACAGCCATCTACAGCTGTCCGCATATTAAATAAATAAATGATCTTCATGTCTCACCAACCAGAATAGGGTTGTCAAAAAAGCTCGTTGTTCGCGAATAGTTCGTGTTCGGTTCGTCAAAGAGTTCGTGTTCGATTCGTTCGATAAGTAAACGAGACAAACGCGAACAAATTTTTTTCGTTCGGTTAGTTAAACGAACCAAACACGAACAGTGATGCGTTCGTTCGTGTTCGAATCGTTATTGTTTGAAATATAAAATAATATAAAATAATTATATATAAAAAATTTATTATATTCTAAAACATTAAATTTTATAAATTATAATATATAATAAAATAATAATAATAATATATTAATATACTATAGTAGTAATATACTAATATAGATATTGTATA
>NW_018165280.1:4095187-4097358 GCF_001263595.1 Phalaenopsis equestris
TCGGTTCGTGTTCGGCTCGTTCGTTAAGAAACGAACACGAGCTTATTTCAAACAAACTAAATTTTAAACGAACCGAACACGAACACAAGCTTTGTTCGTTCGTGTTCGGTTCGTTTACACCCCTAAACCAGAAGGCCATTCACAAAATTGCTTTATGCATTTTTCATTGAACAAATTGAAATAATTTATGAAAAATATTCCACTGAAAGACATTCTATTTACCAATCATGTCCATTCATGATCGACAAAACTCTCTAAGATGGATATCATTATCAAAGGTAAAGATGACCCACCACTCCTTATGAGTAGCTCATCATATATATGGCATATTAGACATACATATTGAGAATATGTTTAAAGTTATTAAATTATTATTAAATAAAAAATATATATTTGTAATCATTTCCTACCACCCAGAGTTAGGCGAGGGTTAGTGTGTAGATTATGGGATTATTTACAACTTATATTATGAAGATTCATAATTGTGGCACCCTATTCAAAAAGTAGTAGTGTGATCTAAAATTGAGTTCACATGTCATTGATTGTAGCTAATTTAAATAATCTATAACTCGAAAGTGTATATTTAAAGTTGCTTCAAGTCTAATCTAATCTAAGTTGCACAATAATTAACTCTTAACTCCGATACTAAATAAGCTAATGGGACTTGTAAGGACCTACAAGTCGAGATGATTGGCTAATCATAACTCATCTGAAGCAGTTGTAGCCAACTAAGATTTTTTGTCAAAATAACTCACCAAGATTACTTGCATTCAGTTCAGTCAATGTCCACCTGAATTATTTGTTGATTGCTAATTTAACTCTTCGATTACACATTTAGCTACACTGACTTCAACCCATGCATGAAATTATATCAAATACCAATTCAATAACATCGATCTCTATGCTCATTTTTATATAATTGCTCATTGTTTGAATTAAGAACATATAAAATATTGAGTATTTAATTTGTCTTTGTTGTATTAAAGTCTAACAAATATATTTCATAAAATTTTTTTAAAAATATTATCTTTGTACTTTGGTTTGATTCATATTTCTCTATTAAAGGGACTTCACTTTCAGAGATAATGACACATTTTTCCCTCATTAAAGTCAATGACTTTGCTATAAGCTCATTTTAAACTTCAATGAGTATAACACAATCCTTACCTTATAATGTTGTCTTCACCCTTGAACTCGGTTAACGCTAGAATTATCAACATCTATTACTACAAAATTTTTCATCATGATTGACTTTAAAATGAAAGGATGTTAGTCACTTCTATATTTGTTGAAGATGATGTGATGTTGAAGCCTTTGTCTCTTCATCCTTAATTTCATCAGTGGATAAGTCCCATTAGAAATGAGGTGCCCCCCTCATGCATATCATTAAGGAAGACACTCAAGACAATGTCAATATTTTTTAGTGCTAGAAAATTTTCAAGGCTCTTATTGAAGCATCTAATGTTGAATTTCTACTCCAATCACATCAAAAAACTGAGAGCACACGAATCAATGCTTTGTACTATTGGATCTATTATTTATGACCCTTAGATAGCAAAGAACGTAAGACACATGGATCGTAACTCTATACCATTAGGTGTCTGTTTATGACCCACAAATTTTAATATGTGTGTTCCTGTAGGATCAACGACAACAATTTACCATTTTAATTTTTTTTATTTATTCTTTTCTTGCAATGCCAATAGGAGTTGTATATATAACTCCCCCATTGTAAAAAGGCATGAATGAGATTTTTGAGAGATTTAGTATCACTATTGTACTATATCTCCTATAAATAGAAGAAACATTTAATAAAGAAGGTTGCAGAATTTTTATTATCCACTATTGTACTAAATCCTCAATAAATAGATGTGTGTTGACCTCACTTTTGGTTGAGGTCTAGAAAACTTCTTTAGTAGCCTAGGTCTAGCCATAGGACTTTCCTATTGACTAGTCTTAGAAAATTAGAAGAGGTACCCCACCATTAGAAATTCAAAACTCTTCTTTTTACTCAGCTTGAAATTCCACATATTGATCTTAACCTCTAGCATTTAATAGGTAAGATCATTATAAGAGAATTCAAGAAGAATCCCTATAGGATTACTTGACTTTAGGGACGACCCTGGAACTAGGATACACCATATCTTCACAATATATTAATCCATGGTTCA
>NW_018165280.1:4103736-4122945 GCF_001263595.1 Phalaenopsis equestris
CTTCGGATCCGTGACATCCTCTAGTGTTTCCTCCTTTGAACTCCAAAACAAAATGTTTCATATTTGAACCAATCCCCCTTCACACTTCTTAGTCTGATATCTTTGAGATGTCCTTACCATTTGAATTCCTTGAAGATAATTTTTTCTTGATTTCTATCGAGAGTATTCTTAGGTAACTTCAGTTATCTAAGATGTAATTAACTATAGGGGCTTGCCCTTATAGGAAGCTTTTCCCGAACCCAGCATAACATAAACCCTATTTAATTCCTTATATTAAATAGGGGAACTTGTCGGCCAATACATTGGTTTCGCAGACCAAACGGATGTCATAACTTTCTTTAGTTTATTTGATCGAGCCTCACTCTCAATTCTTGCGTTCATCCTTCGGGATAGATACATGATTTGAGATAAAGCGTTCTTTCATCTAAACTATGAAAATTATGGGGTCAGTTTGACTTCATCTTTTTCAAAACTAAATTTTTTAAAACGTCCTTCCGAAGCAGGCAACGGGATTTCAATTCCGATGACCGACAGCTTCTTACGGGCAAACCCCACACCAAAAATAGTGCCGACAATGTGGCATTTAATGAAGAAGATTACACGATTTTTACTATTCATTTGAAAGATTGCAGCTCTAGTATACGATCTCTTTCATTCTCCTTCTATCTTTTTACTCTCCACTCTTGCTCTATTCCTTAGGTGTGATTCATGGACTAGTTCGGAGTCAACACCCTATAAGATGTAGTGAGTGTGGATCATGTCACAAACAAGAAGATGAGTAAACCAAAGAGAATGACCCTGCTTCAGAAAGACTAGCAACAAAATAGAGTGCGCTCGAGAATTCGTAGTTGAGTAGAAATAAAATCTAAAGGATCTAATGATGGAAATGATCAGATGTGAGCTGACTCGGGAGAGGGATCCACCACCTTAACATGGCACGCCAACGCTAAATGATAGGAGAGTCCCCCAGTCTTGGAGAGGGAGGACAAAAACTAGTACCTTAACAATGCTACGTCAACACCAGTTAATCACAACTCATTTGGGCATATTGGAGCATCGTGTCAGTCGGAAAACACATTCTCCCATCAATTCTCTGAAGTCGAATCCTAGGATGATTCAAGATTTTGGATATATGATCATACAAAGAACGATCAGATCCAACCGATCATATCACTTTATTTTTATTTGTTTAAATTCATGTGAAATTTTCTAACCAAATGTATGATCTCTGATTTGAACAACACTCGGGCAACTTGACTGAAGTATGTAAAGGGTCATTGAGTCTAACCGACACTCAGGGAACAAAAGTCAACCTACCAACTGTGTTTTTACCCGAGCGACTATTCACCCAACAAAGACCCAGTCGCAATATAAAAACATTGCATAACTATCCGCGCTCATGCATCATAAAATCCTCATGTTTTTTATCTCATAACATGGGTCAGACTCTGATGACTAGATTTCCAACTCACTTGCGATGAGATTTCCAAGATATGAAGACTAGATTTCCAACACACAAGTTATTTTATATATTTTTTATTTATTTTATTTATTTATTATCGTAAACGATACTTTGTATCAAAGCTCATTTGAGCAAATGTGATTGTATTGTGTCGCAGAGGTAAAAACAAAATAATCATCATTTATATAAGAAGCCATCCGATGAAATTAAAATGACACAAGAAATGAGAAAAACATAAAATATCGTTATTTCATAAATAACATATATATTTTAATTAATACAACACTTTGAATCAATTCGAGATAGAAGAGATCTAACAAGAGCATTTGATGACGCTTCAAAAAGCACTCTTGTAAAAAAAATCTCCCTTCGACCTAAATTGATTCAACATGTGCTTGAAAAACTTTGAAATTACTCTCGCGTATTTGAGAGCTCCTGGTGGAGAGTTGTAACTGTCTCCTCCACCTCTGTCATGCGAGCCAACAACTTGTGTATCTCCTGACCTTGATCGATTGAACAAAAGAACTTTCAATCTCGTCCAAACAAAGAGCTATTGACCCATGAGAAATTTGGATCCCTTTGTCATCTTCCTCGTGCATTTTGAGGAGAAGTGGATGGATGTTGGGGCTATCAACCCACTATCCTTGCTTGGGAGTCGACTGCTCCCACTTAAAGCTTGTTCTGCATTCCTCGAAGGTTCTGTCAAATCCTCATTAAAATTTAATGGAGTCGGATCATCTGCATCATAAATTATCATAAATCAAGAAGACTTCGAACAAGGACATAAAAGATCATACCACACAAATACAACGACAAAAGTCTCTCGTACCTAGGAATTGAATCAACTTCTACACTGTAAGCGACACGGTAAGCTCACTAGTGAGTACTGATAAGAGCAATGGAAGCACATCTGAAGTTATTGGGTAGTTTGATTGTTCAGAGGATCTTATGTCACAATAAGTGATTAAACGGTCAGATCAAGAATTAAGCCACTCAACTGAAAGTCCTTTGATGTTATGCCTACAATCGAATTAGACAACCCCACATGATCTGGTCGTGGAAGTTGAAGCCTCTTCCTCTTTACGTCAACTTTCTTCTTCCTCTAACCCTCCGGGCAATTTCATCCCTTCGCTTTTCTAAAAAAGAAATGGATAATATATACTTTGTAGGAACGTCGGCTTGTGACTTGATGAGTTTATCCATGGTCTAAGTGAACTAGAGTTCCAAAGAGAGGCGGTCTATTCAATCAAAAAAAGGGAGGAATAAAGCAAGGGAAAATGTCACATTGTTATATTTATAGAAGCACTGAAATCAAGAAAGTTCAATCAATAAATTATTAATTATAATTGAATGAGGTATACTCTTACAATTAATTATTTATTATTATCGCAACGTCGTTTTCATGAAGTAAATTAATCGAAGAACTAAAATATGTATATAAAAAAGTATCAGAACAATGAAGTATGAAGGAAGATCTCATCATGCAAGGAGATCACATGACTAGTCGAGCTGGCCAAGCCAAGCCAATCGAGTAAAAACCCGACGTGAGAATCGCCAACCGATAACTCATTTGTAACTCCAACCAAGAGAAAGCTGACTTGATGCGGAAGTTTATCCTGCAGGAGAGCCGACTTGATGGAAGGGCTAGTTTTATAGAGCATTTTCAATCATCTGATAGAAGCCAAAATACTTCTTGTCATAAATAGGTTTTTAGAGCCAATTGAGCTTATTCGATCGAGCCCTACCAATCGAGATAATCGACCAAGCCAAGCCGACTGAACTTAGTGAACCGAATTGAGATGAACGAGCCAATAAAAAGACCAGATGATGAGCTGTCACTCATAAAATCTAAACTACCCAGTGAAACCCTAATCAAGATGAGGGCAAAAATATAACATAAATATTGTACTAAATTCTCTAAATAAATAGAGGTATCATTTAATGAAGCTAATTACATGATTTTACTATTCATTTGAAAGATTGTAGCTCTAATATCGGATCTCTTCTGCTCTCCCTCTACCTATCTACTCTCCACTCACACTCTATTCTTTAAGTGTGATTCAGAGACTAACGTAGATTAAACAAATAACCACTTTGTATTTGAGAAAATTGTTTGGTATAAAAACATACGAATACAATTTAAAGTTTGCACTGTAGTTCATTTTGGTTGAATTTAGAATTCGACTAGTTTGGTCGAGTTTGAATTACATCATTCATGTAAAATATTATAAGCAAATATTCGTCGCTCGTTGCTGCCCACCACGATAGTATGCTCGTTGCCGCTCGTCGCCAACGCCTGCCCGCCGCATGTCTGCTTGCCTGCCCAACTTGCTCGTCGGCCCCCCCCCCCCCAAACCCTCCCCCACCACTGTCGCCCTCCACCTCTGGCCCCTGTCCGTAGTCACAACACACCACCACTAGACGCAGGCATCCCCTCCTGTTACCGCCGCCAATTGTCATCATTAACCGACCACCAACTGCCACCCGCAGTCGCCCGTTATCTTCCGCCACTTACAATCATCTGCCGCCCGCCACAAGCAAGCGTTGCCCACCTCCGTTGCCTGCCACCCGCCGCCTTCGTTTGCCACCAGGCGCTGCTCTCTGCCCTTTACCGAAATACATTATTTTCAATCTAGTTCAAACCAAACAAAAAATATAAATTCCTAAAAATATAAATTCCTTATGAACCAGACAACTCAAAAAGTATTTGAACCACATTGCAATCTTAGCACTTTATAAATCTTTTACATTACATTTCATTTTTAGCAAATCATAATCATGCATTTACTGTTACTGCCTATCAACTTGCAACTTGAAGCACCTAAATTCGAACCTCATGTTCAATGCTAATTTATTATTAAACTCATCTTTCAGTGATTTTTGAAGCCACCCAAAGGCGAGCCAAATTACAATATGAATGATCCAAATCCATAACCTCACGGCAAAAAACAAAACCCTCAATATAACAGCTGAATAAATGCTCTCATCAGAAATACTCGTTGAGTGCACTCACACACCTCTCCAACCTAATTGGGTACTCACCCAATATTCATGACCATATAAACTTAAATAATTCGTTTAGCCAATTAATTTCATAGACTAGATGATTCTCTGCATAATTACACCATATAAAAAATTCTATAACACCAACCAAATCATTACCTAAAATAAAGTTTCTATTCTAAGAACAAGCACAAGCAAAATACCAAAACTGGTGTACTTGACACATCCGGATCATCCTTCAATGCCGTAGTAAAGAACTCATTGAACCACCTTTTCTATAATCAAAAGAAAAAAAAAAAAAGGCTTCACAAAGCTCAAGCAGCAGCCCAACTACCGTAATAAACTCAAATTAAACTCATAACAGCAAGTTCATTAGATAAGAAACAATAATTGTTTTAATTAAAACATACAATGATTAAGCCATTAATCCAAACTCCCCTGAAAACAACTCAAATGTTTCGACTTTGATGTTTCCACGTATTCCCACAAACACAGGAAAACAAAAGGATGAAAAAAAATAGGACTACAATGAATAAAAGAGTTGATCATTTATCAGAACGAGCTGCGAGGGATGTCTATCGCAACAAAATATAGACCACGGATACAGAGACGACGTAATTTGAATAGCTTATGCTGTGAATCTTATGCAGCAGCCTTATCCCACTTGAGGGGCTTCACCACCTCCCAGGTGAAGTCAGGATCATCCCTTCCAAAGTGCCCGTACGCAGCAGTCTTCAAAAATCGGCCATCGCCCCCATTACCACCTCTCTTAAGGTCAAGGTTGATGCTGATCATCCCAGGCCTGAAGTCGAAGTTCTCCTTAACAATTTTGAGAATTTCTTTGTCAGGGATCTTGCCGGTACCATATGAATCAACAAACACCGAAAGAGGCTCCGGCACACCAATTGCGTAGGAAACCTGAACAAGGCAGCGACGAGCAAGTCCATTAGCCACGATACTCTTGGCGGCCTGCCTGACGATGTAGGCTCCACTCCGGTCGACTTTGGTTGGATCCTTCCCAGAGAAAGCACCACCACCATGGGCTCCCCACCCGCCGTAGGTATCAATGATGATCTTCCTGCCTGTAAGCCCTGCATCGCCATGAGGACCACCAATGACAAAGCGGCCAGATGGGTTGAGATGGAAGATGGTCTTCTCATCAAGGTACTGCTCAGGAATGACTGGCTTGATGACATGCTCCTTGAGGTCTGCAGCAATTTCATCGTTAGTCACGGTCTCATCATGCTGTGTGGAGATAAGGACTGTGTGGACTCGGATGGGAACCATAGCTCCACCATCATTGCGGTACTCAACCGTGACCTGGGTCTTGCCATCCGGCCTCAACCAGGCGCAAGTGCCATTCTTCCGGACCTCAGTAAGCCGAGCACCGAGCTTGGTAGCAAGGACATGGCTGAGAGGCATGAACTCTGGAGTCTCATCGGTGGCGTACCCAAACATGTGGCCTTGGTCGCCCGCACCAATCTCCTCAGGGCGTTTGGTGAAGTGGCCATGAACACCCTGGGCAATATCAGGAGATTGCTGCTCAATGTTCACAAGAACTTTGCAGTTGTCAGCATCGAGGCCAACACCGTCAGAGATGAAACCGATGGCACGGCAAGTATCCCGGACAATCTTCTCATAGTCGACGGTGGCCTTAGTGGTGATCTCACCAAAGACCATGACCATATTGGTCTTGCTGCATGTTTCACAGGCAACCTTGCTGTCGGGATCCTGAGCGAGGCAAGCATCGAGAATAGCATCTGAGATCTGGTCACAGAGTTTGTCAGGATGACCCTCGTTAACAGACTCCGAGGTGAAAAGGAAGGTGTCCGCCATTTAGTGATCTGAACAAACACAAAAGAGAACAAATTGATCAAGCATTTCTCAAAAGGAGCAATTACATACAGAGCATCCGAAACTTTGCTATTTACGAATCAAGCAGCACACATGTGAATGAAGAAATTCTATGAGTCCAGTAATTTTTCTTTGAATTACTCGATCCGAAAGTTATACGAGGTGAAAGACGCATGCATCTATATCCAGAATCTTCAAAATAAAAATAGAAAGGACAAAGACATGTTTCACAAAAAAATCGAATGAGAAAATCTTGGAAGAGATGGTGGAAGAATAAAAACGAGTTTCGCGGACAAAATTCTACAAAATTATTTGCGACCGTAAAGTTCAAGAAAATCCGTTAGCCTAAAGGAAAAATAAGCAAATTCTGACAAAAGGAAACAAAATGAGGAGTTACTCGAATAATCCAAAGGTGCAGCGCTACAGATTCGAGCGCTCACCTACCCGAACAAAAAATTCTTACAAAAGGACTCGAAAAAAAAGCAGATCTGCAAGCCAAGACGTACTGCCATGGAAGACAAATTACTTTAAATGATATTACTTTCAGACAACTAGTAAAAAAAAATTAAAAAAAGAACAATCAGATTGAAAGTCCATTGCATTACATCTAACCAATATGTAAAATACTAGTCTCGGAAGAAACATTAAAAATTCACACCCAGCAAACACTAAGACCAACAGATCTAGAAGCAGAACCGGTAAGAAAACACAAATCAGAATCACTCAAACCTCAAATCCAAAATAAAACACAGAAATCCATCAGACCTAAGCAAATCCAGCTAATAATAATAGAAAAGATGGCAAATGCCACTCCTCTCAAGCAAATCGTATTCATCCCAACCAAAACAGCTCATCAATGTCTCAAACTCATCAGATCTAGCAACTACACCTTCCCAGAACCACAAACCCTAGATGCGCTTAAAAATGTTTTGGAAAGAAACAAACATCAAAGGAATCGCTTCGAGAGAACGCGGAAACCACAAAGAGCAAAACTGATATAGGATTCATCGCTCACCTCTTAGGGTTCGAGAATACGCAATGAAAATGAGGGATTGCTTTCCTTCTTCCACGGGTAATCTCCTTCCCCTCGACCACATTTTATAGCAATGAGGAACGGTTGTCGGCTCGAGACACGGCTACCGGGTCACCGGGTATAGAAGGTGCACTACCGCTCTCCACCGGTCATACCCGGTGCTATCTTCGGTGTTTGTTGAAAGGCATCCACCTACCCTTCCCCACCGAGCCGACTTTTTGGCTACGTTCATGGGCTCCGAGCGCAGGGTGGGAAGCCCGCAAAACTCCGCATTACACGATTTTCCACCACTTTTCTTAGAAATAAACGAAAATTAAAGTAATGAGGGCAACTGATCGAAATTAATCTTGAATATTTAAAAATAAAATAAAATTATTCGGAAGTCCTTCGACTTATTCAAAATAAGATGTAATATATAAGATATAAAGAATATTTTAATTATAATGTATTTCAAATAGTTTAAAATGGTTTAGTTCAATATCTACTAAATATATGATTTTATATGTTTTTTTTGTTTGATTTGAAATATTTCAAGTGCTTTCCTTCTTCGAGTAGCATGCGGCGGTGGAAAATGACAACTTGTCGATAACATTTTACAGTGTAACTTAAATTTGGTTAAATCGATCGAATTCTAAATTCTGACAAAATAAATTATGGTGTGAAATTTAATTTTATTGAGTTATGTGGAGCCCGATCCACTATAGTTTACGCAAAATATTTAATTTTGCTGATCTTGTTTATCTCCTTCGAAAATGAACTATATGCTTCTTCTTCCCACGTCCTGCCAACTCCTCTCCAGAAATCTGGTAATTGTGAATTACCTTAAGGCTGTGTTTGGGGTCGCTGTTTTTTAAACCGCTGCGAGTAAAAATTTTTTCCTGTTTGTTTCGTAACTTTGCGGGGGCGGTGATAAGAAGTTTTGGGGAAGCCGGCCGCAGGATCAACCCCGCGGCCCTGTGTTCGCCCCTAAAATTTCTTACATTTACCATCTACCCTCGTGACACTTTTGCCCTAGCGTCCTCCTCCTTCGCGTCCTCCCCTCGTGCAAAAAAGAGAAGCTCATTCCTCTGCTCCTTTGTTGCTCATTTGAAAACCATACGAATCAAGGTGTATGGATCTTCCAAAATTTTCTCTTCCAAGCCTCCCTTGCGTCTCTACTCCTCCCTTTCCTCTTCTCCCATCGCCAGCTTCGTATATCATTTTGGATCTTTTGGTTTTGGTAGCATGAAGGAGTTTTTCATGGTATATTCTTAGGGAGTTGCGAAGCATGTGCATCTGATTTACATGAATGATTTTTTTTTCTCGTAGTGGCTCTAGATATGAAGGAATTTTTTTTTTGTTTTTTGCAGTATAACAATACGAAAATGGTTTTGGAAAAGTTAATTACTTTACATTTTTTACCACTAATATGTTGTATGAAATCGATTTCTGGAGAAGTGCATTTCTCTGTTAAATATATTGGGATGTTTTTCGTCGAACTGTGCAGCTTCTTCCGTTGGGCTGACGATTTGATTGAATCCCCAGATGACGTTGAACGAGAATGGAGAACATCACTTGAGCAAAGTCTGTCACGGGAGTTATACTGTGTAAATGTTAAAAATAATATAATTATCTTACTAATTGTCATTGTAATAGTTTTAAAATTTTTTTTTGCTCTCCTTATGTTATTGGTTACTTGAGATATGTTTATGTACTTTTGGACAGTTATCATTGAAGTTTGGATTTAACAGTAGTCATGTACCTCCCTGAAATTTTTTGTTATGTAAACGATAAATTCTTGTTGTAATATATAACACAAATATGCACTACAATTCGCAGTCTATTTTTTTTAGCAACATTTATGTTTACATATCCATAACCGAATGAAAAATTAAAGTATATGTATTTGATCATCAAAGTTTGATATTCATAGCTTTTAACATTTATATGTTTTAAAAGTTATGAATGAAAGCCTATTTCAACTTGGGAAAAAATGGGCACACGTCCCTTTAATTGGTTTTCTTTTAAGTTTTCATCAATATTTGATTAAAAATAGTTAAATTAATTAGTTCATTAATAATATATTAAATCCTAAATAGAAAACATATTTACTACATGCGCGCCACCGAATATAAGAGCATTCCTATAACAAGGCTTTTATTTCATAGGTTCACCTATCTAACAACTTAACATTTTAAAATATATTAATCAATCCCATAAATTTATTACATAACAATTACTAACTAATTACCCAACAATTACATTTATTACATAATTAACACTTTGAAGTTTTACTAATTTATTACATAATAAATTTTGCTTATGGAGTTATAAAAATTTCATTTGTATCTTTTTTTAAACAATTTTATCAAACAATGGCAGAATGATCAGTTTCCCCTGAACCAAACAGATAATCAGCTTCACCGCAGCAGCTTCCTGGGGCAGCGCAGCTGCAGCTGAAAAGCTGAGAAGTTGTAGTTGCGCCAAATAGAGCCTAAATAGACATTCTTCTTAGCTGCTTTAAATATGGATTAATGAAAGACATGTTATTAACCTGCTATTCCTATTCTTCTTCCGGTGATGTTTCAGGTGGTCCATGCTTTATCTCTCTTGTTGTGTTGCTTCAGTGGGAAGCTTAAAGAAAGGAGGAATCAACTAGCTACTCTTCCGGGATCCCTCTCCCGTGACCGAACTCCAAGCATAGGAAAAAATCACGAGTTTTTTGCTGCTCCCATAATTCTTCTTCCTTGGTGGCTTATGGTGTGTAGAGAGAGAAAATGAGAGGAAAGAGAGAGGAAGTGTTTTTCTTGTAAGTCGACGTGATCGACGGTGTAATTCCTCATGCTAATGAAATCCTCTACAACTCTGTGGAAATGGACAATTTGTCGAACCACGTAAATCTTTGTGCATGTTATTTATGTGCAAATTTTTTCGTTTCAATTTTTGTTTTATTGTCGCTGTTATTCACAAGAATTTGTATCAGAGCCTTGGTTTAGATCTGAAGGAAAATATGACTGGATATGAAGTGATGACATTGGGGATCTAAAAGTTTGATGACACATATTTTGGTTATTGGAGAATGCAGATAGAGGACTACTTCTATGGGAAGAATATTCATCTTTCGTTACTGGGAAAGGGACAGGAGAAGAAGGATGAAGCTGATTGGAATCTGTTAGATCGACATGTTCTGGTGGTTGTTCGATTAACCCTATCAAAATTTGTTGCCCACAACGTCATCAAGGAAAAGACTGCTACAAATCTCATGATATCTTTATTAGGTATGTATGAAAATCATCGGCAAATAACAAAATGCACTTGATGAAAAAGTTATTCAATTTAAAGATGACGGATGATACAACTATTGCACAACATCTGAACAATTTTAATACTATCACAAATTAATTATTATCTGTAGAAATTGAATTTGATGATGAGAAACATGCATTGATATTGTTTGCTTCATTATCAAATAATTGGGAAGCCATGATAATGATTGCTAATAATTCTTTAAAAATCTAAGCTTAAATATGATGATATTCGTGATTTGATTTTGGTTGAGGAGGTGCGCATGAAAGATTCTGGTGAGGTCTCAGGTTCAAGTTCAACACTAAATTTTAATTATAGAGGGAGAACACAGAAAAGAAACTCAAATAGATGAAGATAAAAATCAAAACTTGATCAGCAAACAACCTGATGGAATTGTGGCAAAGATGGTCACATAAAAAGGAAGTGCAAAAATCTGAAGAAGACGGAGAATGATAGCTCTAATGTTGTAACTAAAGAAATACATGATGCACTTTTGTTGGCAGTTCACAGTTCTATTGACTACTGGATAATTGATTCAAGGACTTATTTCCATACATCTTCCCGTCTGGATTTAATGTGAAACTATGTTGTAGGTGACTTTAGGAAGGTATATCTGGTTTATGGAGAAGCTCTGGACTTGGTGAGGATGTAAGACGTTGATATTGCACTCCCTAACAAAAACAAATTGATTTTGAAAAAGGTCAGACACATTTCTAAGTTGAAGAAAAACCTCATTTCTGTTGGGCAGCCGATGAGGGTGGTCATTCAATAATATTCTTGATAGCTCCTGGAAGGTTACAAAAAGGGCACTAGTACTCGCTCGGGATAAGAACACTGACACACTATATATGTCTACAGACTCACTTAACACTATTGCTACTACATTTATAGAGAACACGACAAAATTATGACATTGTAAGCTTAGTCACATGAGTTAGAGGGGCGTGAAAGTACTTCAGTCCATAGGCAAACTACCAGAGCTGAAGTCAGTTGATCTCAACATGTGTGAGAGTTGCATTATGGGGAGGCGGAAGAATCACAGTTTCTTGAAAGGTGATAGAGCGCCAAAGACAGAAAAGCTAGAACTTGTACACACTAATGTGTGGGGACCTTTCCCAGTGACATCTCTTGGAGGCTCTTGTTACTACATCACATTCATTAAAAACCACAACAGGAAGGTATCAGTTTATTTCTTGAGGCATAAATCTGATGTATTTAATGTGTTCAAGACTTGGAAAGTCATGGTTGAGACAGAGACTTCAAACTGAAATGTTTTAGGTTTGACAATGGTGTGAGTACATTAATGATGGGTTCAACGAGTACTGTGCAGCTCAAGATATCAGAATGGAGAAGACCATTTTGGCGATACCACAACAAAATGGAGTTGGAGAACGTATGAACACCATAAATGAGCAAGGCTAGAAGCACGAGATTGCATGCAAGACTATCACCAACTTTCTAGGCAGATGCAGTTAACACTGCAGTTTACTTGGTCAATAGGGGGTCATCCGTTCCATTAAACTGTGAATTACCTGTGGAGGTCTATAGTAGGAAAGATGTCAAATTTTCTCACCTTTAAAATATTTGGATGTCTTTCTTATGTGCTTATTAATCCTGATGATCGTAGCAAGCTTGAAGTTAAGTCAAAGAAATGTTATTTCATTGGCTATTGAGACGATACATTTGTCTATCGTTTCTGGGATGATCAAGATCGGAAAATAAAAAACGTGGTTTTTAATGAGAAGATCATGTACAAGGACGAGGCTGGTACATTTTCTGAAGCAATTCCTCAAGAATCTGAGCTCTTACGGTTTGATGATCTACCAGAGGTCACAGTACATGGCATTAATGGAAGTGATGAGGAGAGTGCGTTTGGAGCACTCATTCCTATTGTTTCACAATCAGCTTCAGAGTCGTCCACTCCTACAGTTACACTGCGTATATCAGTCAAGAACAGAGGTTCTCCACAGCGTTTCTCACAGCCTTGAATTACATTCTACTGACAAATGTGGGAGTACCGCAAAACTATGAAGAACTTTGCAAGATAAAAATTCGAGCAAGTGAGAGCTGGTTAGGAAAAATGAGAAGTTGAAGTTGTGCTCGACTTCAGTTGGTCTTTTAGTGTGAAGGCAGAAGCTTTTAGTTGCAGAGGTGGATGATGTCACATTTGAGGAAAAAGAACGATGCAGCTAGTGTCTAGTCTCTAAGTAGAAGAATTGTTGAGTTGTGTGGAGCCCGGTCCATTACAGTTAGGCAAAATATTTAATTTTGCTAATCTCGTTCATCTCCTTCTAAAATTAACTACCCACTGCTTCTTCCCACGTCCCGCTAACTCCTCTCAAAAAATCTGATAATTATGGATTGCCTTAAATGGGCTTTCTTCTTAGCTGCTTTGAATATAGACTAATGAGAGACATGTTATTAACCTGTTATTCCTATTCTTCTTCGGCCAAAGCTTCGGGTGGTCCAAGCTTCATCTCTCTTGTTGTGCTGCTTCGGCGTGAAGCTTAAAGAAAGGAAGAGTGAAATAGTTGCTCTTCTGGGACCCTCACTCGTGATCAAACTCCAAACATAGGAAAAAATCGCAAGTTTTCTGTTGCTCCCTTTAGTTCTTCTTCCTTCCTTGGTGGCTTACGGTGTGTAGAGAGAGAGAGAACGAGAGGAGAGAGAGGAAGTGTTTTTGTTGTTAGTTGACATCATCAATAGTGTAATTCCTCATGATAATAAAATCTTTTGCAACTCCGTGAACGTAAGCAATTTGTCGAATCACGTAAATTTATGTGTCTGTTGTTTCTGTGCGAATTTTCTCGTTCCAATTTTTCACTTTATTGTCGTCATTATTCACAACAAATTCACCCATACTTTACATTTATTTTTAATTTTTCATATCAAACACAAAATTTTAGAAAATTCTTATAAAAATTACAGTATTTTGCAAATCATTCGAACCAAATATCCCCTAAATGCTGTGATTTGACCCTTTTTAATGGAGTGGAGGACATCATAATTAATTCTTAAATTACAAATTAAATATTATATATTCCAAAATTTTAATATAGTTAATAATTTCATATATATTAGATTATGACGTTTTTCCATTAAAATGAAAAGCTATATAGAAAAAATTTTCACATAATAAAAATTTAGGCATAATATTTTATAACTACTAAATTTATATTAAAAAAATATTGCTTAATTTTTGTAGGGGTAATAGCGTTGTTATGATTTGAGCTTTGCTCATTTACTACAATATAAAGTTACACAATGGGCAAATCTGGAGACTGAGAAAGAGATATAGAGGAAAATAAAGTTAGCAATTAAGATGTAATTAATGTAATCATAGAAGGAGGTTGTTAGATTCATATGATTTCAAAATGCCTTAAATAAGTTACTTTGAATGTGTAAGTTGATAACCTTAATGTACAATGACTTTCTACTCATCTCTCTTTTTCCATTTTTATTAAGGTTATAACATGATTGATAACCTACAACACAAATCTCGAGTTTTAATACGATTCTCAAGATAATTTTGGAGTGAGAAACTTTCAAACTTTGATTAAAAGTCTTCTAGAACTCTTATTTCAACAAACTTTTAGTCAAACTGATCGGCTTAACGAGACGGACCCAACGATATTACATTTGGTTTCATCCAAATCAAATCAAGCTCATATCAAGTCATTAAATTATTTTTAGAAGGTTTCAATACATAATTAGAAAGTCAAATAAATTCTAAATTACATGTTTATAGTTGAATTGAGCGTCTCAACGAGAAGAATCCAACAAGCCTACCATCATTCAATTCTAACGTCATTAAAGCATCCAAATGTCCATCGAGCGACGTCCGATCAAGTGGATGCCTATTTGTCAACTGATCAGAGAGTTTTGGATTTCATCCTTATTTGCAACTTGGGCTCTATAAATAAAACCTTACCCCTCTCTTGAGTGGTGGAGCTAGACCATGAGTCACAAGAAGACTGAAACTTGAAAGAGAGGTTGACATCTAGCGTCACTTCTATAATGCAAATTCGGCAAATTCATCCTACTCCGGCCACCTGTCTCCCTTCGTCGGCTGCTGGCCAACACCGTTAGCCAACTTTGGTAGCCACTACAGCCAACTTCAGGCACTGCCTCCGACTAACTCCGACCACCGCCTCTGGCCAACTCTGGCTGCACCTTCGACCAACTTCGGTCATCGCTGCGGCTGCCGCCTCTGTTCCACTTAATACTTGCAGAGAAGTCTCGTGAAGTTGCAATGTGTATTGTGCCACTGTCTTCGTCATCCAGAAGACAGTGTAGGAACCCACCCCATATACAGTGCAATGACACATCTTATTGCGAACACGCCCCACATGCGGTGCAACGTTGCCTCTCTATAACAGTGTGACAATGCACCCCACATATGGTGTAGTGATACTATATTTGTTTTTTTTTAAAAAAAAAATTCGAGTTAAGTCTATATATATGTCGTTGTAGTATAATTCCCCTTTCCAAATATAAGATGAATTAGAAAAGACAAGATATATGATGAAAGTAGACAAACAAATTTTAAAAAGAAATAAGAATGACTTATGTACGGTAATCCTCATGTGATAGATCGAGAGTATATGTCCAAAAAGATCATATCGTAGTAACTCGAAACACCGTATACACAAAGAGAATCCATACATAAGTCACCCATAACCAGAAAAGAATATTTTTTTCTTGGGTCAAGTGCATTCCCAAAGAAGTGTATCACTTTGGTTAATTGTGTCTTGGAAGAATGCCAAAAATACCTTCGATAAAATAAGTTTTGCTTACATTATCATGACCAGTAAATAAGTCGCCAAAAGGAAGATTATATCGCAGAAGCATCTCAACAATTTCAAAGTTCTCACTAAGTCACAGGGCAGAGAGTAAATCTCCTACATCACAAATGAATAGCGGCTCATCGACAAACGAGACCTACAATATAATCAAGTCAACGTATAGGGTCCACACTATGCTTCTATGGCCTAACGGGGTCATAAGAGTAGATGACGAATCGCAGTATCCAAGCGATTTATCGGCAATCGGGGCCTACAAAATGACACCAACAAAGTCACAAAAGGACATAGCTATTGCATCACCATATTTATGCTTTAGTGTATTGATAAATAAAAGTATAAAAATGAGAGAAAGGGGTGATGTAATTAAGGAGCACAATAAAGTTATCTTCTTCAGGCTTGGAAAGCTACAGTCTTTTCTACCTTTATCTTCTTTGGAGATGTGCTTTTCTCTTTTATATGTGCTTTTGTAAGAACTTATATAAAATTAAAACAAAAAATCTTAATTTAATATTACAATCTTTTTAGCATACTGTTGAATCCAAATTTGTCTTACGAGGCATGCCCAAGGATCAGAGAGATAGGAACTGTGAGGGACACGTAAAGAGAGAAAGAGAGGGAGAGAATGCACAATGACTTTCCCCTTTATGGAAAACTAGGGTATTACCATGCTCTATGACCCATTTTATATTTTAGAAGTGATGATTACAAGAGATAGTGAGAGCAAGTTCTCACTATAAAAGACGGATTTAGAGAGAAGAGCAAAAAAAATCATATAAGATATGGTCCCTCTATTTATATGAGGAAAAAACAAAAGTGTAAAGTTATATGTTCTACCCCTACTCCGCAAAGCTCTGATCCGATTGGAGGAGATGTAAGGGAAAACAATTGCTCTTTATCAAGAAGTATTTGTACTATGGGAAGATGTTTTCATGTAGAGAGCTCATTCTTAGGCCGACTGAGCAAATTAGTTTAAGTTCGGCAGTCTGATGTTGTATTAGAGATTATTTTGGAAGGGTCTTGTCTTGACTGAGGTGGGTAAAAACCATTTTGTAAAGTATTTTCTATCAGACTAGGATCTTAATGTAATTACTTTATTTTTGAAATAAAAATATTTTATCTTATTTTATTCTTGATTTTTGTGTTGATTTGATATTTTTCTCTTGAAATCTTTGTGTGATGTTTCCACTTGTATTGTGTCCCCTATAAGTTTTAATTGGGAGCTTGTTGTCTTTTTCTTTAGGCTTCTGTCACTCATTTTTCTTTCAATTGTTTGGCTTTCATTCATTTTCTTATCCATTCTCTAATGGGACTAAAGCGCACTCATCAAAATTTTGGTCTAGCAGCTACAATCGAATGGTCAATTTTGTCCCTGCTAGATGTAGCTTCTACATAAGAGGCTTTTGTCTTTTGATTTGACCATTAGGTTTTGAGTCACTCCCCCTGATAAGAGCACGACTGATCACTTTGATGATGAATTAGTTGTCTACATATACTATATGAGGTACAAACAGCGACTGCCTCTTTACCAAGAGCTCCAGGCGGTCTTCAACCTGTATAACATCATTCTGACAATGATTAATCCAATACCTCTCGCAGTTATTATGACGTACGTAGTTTCTATCGGCGAAAAAAAATCATGTGGTCGACCGACTTGTTCAACCACATGTTTTCCTTTCCAGTGAGATAGACATGTATGTGCAGTTTGGCACCATCGCTCCATTCCATCCATCAGGCTTGGAGAATAATATGTAAAACTATAAGTTCAAGTTCTTCATTGCCTCATCCTCTATGAACTAGGGTTTCAAGATTATGTCGGCAAGGAATGCCTTCAAGAGAAAGAAGTTGATTGATTATTCTCAGGTTGAGGGAGTTAAAATTGACAGACAGCTTCTTATGATCCCAAAGTATACTAATCTGACGTCTGTCAACAGGGTTGTCTTATTTTCTAGAGAGATGGGTCGAATGAAGGAGGATTTATGGGTGGCCTCTATCGTAGAGTAAATTGAGCAGGAGATAGCAGTTGCTGCCCGAACTACCCGAAAGAAGGTAAAATCTAAGGCCTGGTGAAGATAGTTCCTGCCAAAAAAATTATGTTGACCGAAGGTTGGTCAATGGAGGCTCGCGGTGATGGAGTCTTTACTGTAGGTTTAGAATTTCTCCTTTCTATTTTTGCAGCTACGGTGGTGATCCAACAAATTTCCACCGGTGAATAAACCATCATAGAAAGGAGACCCTCAGCTTTCATTAACACTTAATTGACCGGTGCAGCTCGTTCGGACGTAGTTCAATGAGAGTATGGAGAGTTATCTGATCTCCCATAAGAGAGCAATGTTGAGGAAGATTACTCTTATGAAAGATCAAGAACGTGATCGGCTTTGCCTCATCATCATACTACATTCATTAGATTGACTACTCAGAGTAAGGCATGTTCACCTTCTTATAACATCCGCATTGAATCAGAGACTAATTCGAAGGTGGTGTCTCAAGTGAAGGTGCAACATCAAGAAGGGAAGGAGCCAGTTTCTGAGTTGACTCCACCTCTTCCCTCCCATTAGAAGAAGAGGAAGGGTTCCTTCTCAGAGCAAGGGGCAAAAAAAATGAAATAACTCTGATGGTTGGTACACCGCCATCAACAAGGAGGTGGATTGGTACAATGGTTCGCTGTCATCCTAAGTCTACCCGTCTATGTTCATCAAAGTAAGTTGGCCTCGATCCTTTGCAAAGTACCCTTGGACACTTGAGCATTTAGAGCTTTACAAGAAGACAGGCGTTATCATTTTAAGGTATGAGAGACTTCCCACCTCCAGCCTATGGAGCTCGACCAAGCAGAAATGAAGTGGGATATCACCTCAGAAAGGGTTGAGACCTCGACCATGCTCGATAAGAAGGCTGAGAAGAGAGCAGTGATAGCCGAGTGCCGAGTTGAAGCTGGAAGTTGGAAGTGACAAAGGAGAATATTTCTACTCTATCGGATCTTCTGTCGACCTCCCAACAAGAAGCCTCAGAATTTGGAATGCAAAGGTGGCGACTATGAAGCTCAAGGATGAATTTTTTTGAGGCACTCCCCTCCCATCCACAGTAGAAGAAGATTCTGAGTGAGCAGTTTTGGGTTGGCAGTGTCACGAAGATTGACCGGTTCATTTGGTCAGGCCTTGTATTCTTAAAGTTTGTGGACTTGAATGAATTTGCTATGTTGTACACCGATCTAAAAGATCTTCAGGAGGTACTTAGAAGTCAGAAGTGATGTGCGATCCTCCTCTCTGAACTCTTTTTGGCCTCCTGAAACTTAGATATTTTTTTTAGAAAAAACTTTGTAAATTTATATTTTTTTTGTACTCTTTTGTATACAAAATCTTGTATATTTTTTTGCAATATGAAATAAATGAAGCTTTTCAATCATTTTTACTTTACATTTATTTCTTTTTGTTACTTTATCTTTACCGCCTTATTTTCTCTTGTTGTGAGATATGTACTTCCTGGCATAGAAATGAGACGAAAAAGAACACAAGCAAACACAGATCGTTTACGTGGTTCGATCCAACTGGATCTACGTCCACGGAAGGGAATCAATCAAATAGTTCACTAAGGCAAAAGAAATGGAGAATACATAGCTTATACATAGAGATGAGCCCTCATCTTCCTTCTATGGCCTCCCTCTCAAGCGACACCTTGATACAAGGCCTCAAGATGCTCTCCTCCTCTCTAACTCTATAGCTATTCTCTCCTCCTTTGTGGTAGCTTAAGATCTCTTCTCCCTTGCTCTCCTA
>NW_018165280.1:4124787-4125220 GCF_001263595.1 Phalaenopsis equestris
GCCTCCTTCCCGCAGACACTCCTCTGCGTCCAGCGGAACAAATCAGGAATTCCTCCTCTGCCTCTCACACGAGAATAACTGCCTCTCTAGAGTCGTCGCGCCTCGCCAAACTGCTCAGGTCCTCCTGCTTCGCAAACTCTCGAACAGGGAACTCCCTGAACCCTTCTCTGCGCAATCTCCACCTCTTCCCTCTGGCCGAGCTGTTCGCAAGACCGAAATCCTCTGTTGGCAGTCTTGTCGCAAATTTTCGGCCCTCGCTCGATGACTGTTCCTCCTTCTTGCCAAACCGCACAACCTGCGGTGCGAATCCAGTCGATCAAAGCTTTCACTGCTCACCGAATCTGTCGCGATTCGGCTACCTGCGACACGATCCGCTTGCTCCTCTGTTCGTGAATGTCGAACTCCTCTTCTTCGTCGTTGGCCGCGAACACCT
>NW_018165280.1:4125468-4169679 GCF_001263595.1 Phalaenopsis equestris
CTTCTCCCTTTCCTCTCCTAAGCCTCACACCCTTAAGATTTCTTCCCTTGCTCTCCTAAGCCTCATACCCTCTCTATTTATAGAAGCAAGAGAGTGGTAGATGGGAGGTAGGTGAGCGGTAGGTGAGCGGTAGGTGAACGGTAGGTGAGATGTGGTAGGTGAGCGGTACCACATTACAAAAGTGCCCTTTTACTTTAGTTCATTAATTGGGGGTCAAAATAACATCTCTTGATAATTAATTTGTGAGGAATGTTGGTATTAGTTGACCACTCGGATCTTGGGAAACATCATCGATTATTTTGGATATATCACGACCCAACACAAGTCATACAATGCTTATCTCATTTGCTCGATCACATTGTCGCCTTGATTGAGTAATCGATGAGACTCACTACTAGGGTGATTTGCATCGTACCATTCACAAAGCTTATCACTATTAACAAGGAACAACCTTTAAAGTTTTATCCACGTTGAGCTGAGACATAGACTTTTTGATGCTTGGTATTGAGGGTTGAATTTTATGCTAGGATGTCGATAAGACGTTCATGGCTTCGTTGTCGGCCGTCTTTATTATTCTCTATCATTTGGACGTTTATTACATCGTTGTAAGTTTATGGTGTTGAATCCTGGCTTGTGACTTACTCTTTTTAAAGTCTCGATTACTTTGTCTGATCACCACCTTAGTCGGGCCTCCCCTTTGGCCATGACTTAGGTTGATCTTATACCTGCCTTCATAGGAATAACCATCGAGACTCACTGTTTGTGATTTGTGTCGTACCCTTCACGTAGCTTGTCACTACTGGACAAGAAATCACTTCTAAAGCTTTATATAATTCAATTTTAGAGATCAAGTTTCATGTTGCAGGAGCGTTGTGGGTGGCCCTTTGGTCATTTGGCCTTCGGTCAACTAACTCTCGGTCGGCTTGGTAGTCTTCATTGGGTCAGATGCATAAAAACATATAGCTCATCATCTCCAAAATACCTTATCATCTATCTTTTGATTTGAATCATTAAATTATCTCGAGATTAATTCTGATATATTTTCAAAGTGCAAATATAACATTTAGCATAATAAATTTTACCGTAGTTCTCCATATTTAATTATCTGTCTTGTTCTAAGGAATTATAAAAATAATAATAACTCTAAGAAATAATGCCAACCATCACTCTCTTTATTCTATATATCAATAAATATATTACCGTTTGAATTAGATATAGATTCATTCACGTCTGTTCAAAGATAAAAGTTCATAAAGACATATAATAGACCACATGATTCATGCTCGCTAAACGATTGCCATTTTTCTACTCGATTACAGCTTATCAAGTCATAACGCAACAACGGCTTTGTAGGTGCAATTTTGTTTTGGGATAAATTTGTATTATTTTTGTCAATGAATATTAATTCGAATGATATAAATTAAATTGAAGAATTAAATTTTAATAATACCTCTAACGAAGAGATATATATAACTGTTTTAAATATATAAGAAAAAATTAGCCTTTAAAAAATTACAATCAATCACGTAATCAAACTAATTTAAGACCAACCGGTCAAGTTTGGAAAAAATAATATTACATCTGGACTCATGATGCATTCGGAGTTGAATGGTGGGGCACCACGTGTCAAGTGGGTTCCACCGTTTTTAACACTGGTTAATATCAATGTATTACAGTGAAGTCCACTTGACACGTGACGCCCGACATTGAACCCGAATACAAACTGCGTTAGAAATCCTGATGTAATATTCTCTCCCAAGTTTGACAACCAAGTCAAACCCCCTATGTGGTAATGATATTTATCTTGTATTTCCCCCAAATCAACCGGTGGAAAAATCTAAAAGTCCTTGAATCATTTATCATGATTTGTTTTAATAACATTAAATGAAAAAAAGGAGGTATAAATGTAATAAATTAATGTTATTTATTTATTTATTTGTGGCCTAGCATGGACTTCGGTTATCTGACCCAATTAAGATGGAAAAATAATTTTAATATTTTGATTCTTATAAGATCCACCTACCGCTTGAGTTCGAAATTAGGTGAAAATGGTAGGTAATGAGAGTGATTGATTTTTTGGGTCTAAAATGCAAATATTTAAATAGTTATGTTGCTCATTGACAATTCGCCAAATCAACTACCAAAACATGGACTCAGCTACTTGCCTACCACTTCCTTGAATATTGAATATAAATTCAGTCCATGTCATGTTATTGGTAGGAATTGTAGATTTCTGCAAGGTCTGTGAAGAAGTTTGGCAAGACAATGTCAATGTTGATGTTCTCCATCTCTAAACAACTTTAGTAAAGTTAAATAAAACCTTGTATTAAAATTTGTTTAGTATAGTTTTTTTATAGATTTTTTTTTTTTTCTAAAGTGAAGAAATTCAAAAAAAGTTATTCTTATTTTTAGTTTTAATTCTTATTTTATCATATCATTTTTGTATTATTATTGCATCATACATTAAATAGATTAAGAAAATAGTTTGTGACTATTTACATGGTGTTATTTCGTCTCTGAGTTTATAGATGTGTCAAAATAATCCTCGTACTGTTTAATTTAGAGTTGAAATAGTTCTCATGGATGACTATTAGAGTTCAATTTTAAGATAGTTAGTATTATTTTGACACTTCTATAAACTCTGAGACTAAAATGACCCACTGTAAAATAGTATGGACTATTTTGACAATTTACTCAACAAAAAATTAGATGAAGTCAACTTAAGAAAAAAATAGAGGGACTAGAAGGACCAGAAGTTGGAGATGTGACAAAATAATGATAAGAAGAAAAAAAAGTAAAGGTGGGGAGAGAAACTCCAAAGAGGAATAAGAATCCCCAAAAGGCAAAGCCAAAAGAAACTTTATTTTCAATTAATCTAAAGCTTCTCTTTATTTCAACATTCATTAACTTTTTTGTTGTTTAAGAAAAAACTTGTTAAGAAATTACAAAAAAAAATGATAAATAAATATTAAAATAACCAAGCTGTTCCGAATGACAAAATACTTTGACTAAAGAAGCATGGATAAATAAAACTTTAATTAATAAGAGAGATGAGCATCACCATCATCCCAAAAACCTCAATATATATCCATAAATATCATCAATAAGAAATAACAAAAAAAAATCATATGGAATCAAGTAAACCAACTCAAATTCAAGTCAGTTGAAGTAGGAATATTATGTGCAGCGGACCGCATGTCCAGATAATTATCTGTATACAGTCACACTGTTGTATATTGCACGCGGCCCATCCAATCTGTCGGTTGGATGTGCAGTCACCGCACGTAATATTTGCTCTGATTGTAGGCACACGTATCGTAACCATTGTGGTAGTGGGGTGCGAAGAGGGATTAGTGTGTGGATAGTGACATTATTAATCATTGTGAATACAAAGCAATGAAAGTCAAAGTGATTGATACCAAAATATCATTATTTGATATACAAATTAATAATAACATGGTAGTCTAGTTTAGTTATATTTATGATGAATAAAATGTTGATTAAATATGGTGCAAAAATAAATGGCTTGTAATTCCCTTATTAAAACTATTAATTCTAGATAATTTTTTAAATCAAATTCATTAATATGTTTGTGTGTGCCTCTGAAGATCTAACAACAAATTATCAAGTCACTAAGTCAAATATATGGTTAAGTCCAAAGTCTAAATGGGTGGTCACATGAATACATAAGGACTAAAATATATAATTTATAACTTAGAAAACATTATAAGAGTATAGATTATTACTAATGAAAAATTGTGATGAAAATTTTTTTTCTCTAATTACTAAAAAAATTTTCATTATAAATTTTACAAAGTATTTTATGTAATATTTAACATTATTTTTCAAGTGAAACCCATTAAATAAAATGAAGTTGAACTATTAAATATCAAGACACATTTTGATGTAACAACTGAAATTTTATCAGAAACTCTAAAATTAAGTGTGTTTGTGCGAGAACACTTGGAACGAGCAATCTCCTCGAAAGTTACATTAATGAGCGTGCAAGAGTTTGGGTTGCTACAATTAGCATAAGATTATTACACCACCCTAAAGGTGAGAACTAGTTGACATATAAAGCAAAATGCTATATCCTGAGCGCTATATCTTGAACCTTATATGAAACAAGTGTTATCTCTTGAACCTACAAGGACCGCCTCAAGTATCATATTTGCCTAGTGGATGATTATGGGTTGAGAGCTAATGAGAACATCTGCTATTTAAGTGGGGAAGATTATGAAACCTCTTATGTAAAATGAATCTAAACTTTTAAACATTGATGTATTATTTAATTTAACTATTAGAATTTCATAAAAAAACGCTAATGTTAAGCATGATCGTGCGAGAGCACTCCTGAGATGGTTGACCTCCTAAAAAGTTATGTAAATGGGACAAAACCATGAGAACGTTAAGATGGTGCGGGTAATAACTCGACAGGTAAGAGTTTGGGTTGTTATGACAAAAAAAATGAACTTTACTTTAACGATGTATGTTGCAAATTAACACAAGTCAATTGATCTTGAATCCACTCCCTCATTATGTTCATTTCGAAAGCATTCCAATCTCTCTCTCTCTCTCTCTCTCTCTCTCTACCTCCTCTCATCTCTCTACAAAGTGCAAAACCCTTTCCTCTCTCTTTATAGTGTTGTAACTATCTTCTCTCTTTATGCATATGTAATAATTATGCATGATTTTTGTAATTTATGAATTTAGATTTAAAAGTAGGATTTTGCATAAGATTTTATTCTACAAATAATAATAATAAAAGAAGAATAATTCTTATCATGAAAATAGAATCTTTATTAAAACATTGATAGCTTTATTAATAAGCAGAGAAAGATTCTTTTTGGCATGCTAAGAGTTGGATGGTGTAACACTACAAAAAAATGCACATCAAAGTTGAAACAAGCACAATAAATTATGCAAGAAAATTTCAAATTGGGAATGATATATTTTAGATTAATATTTATTATACCATTTATATATTTAATATATTCTCGCTATTTAATTTATCAAATTAAATACTAAATTTCATATTATTTAAGATGAATTAATACAGTTAAAGGATTTCTCTAGTAAACATCAATAAAAAGTCAGATGTTAAATCTTTGACACAAACTATTACATGATTGAAGAATGATACATATACTACTTTTTTGTAATTTAATATCTAGGCTACATTTCTATATAATTATTAGCAAGCCATTATAGCCACAAGATATACAAGAGATAGTGAAAGGTTAAGTTATTACATTAACTACAAAACTCTTAAGGTTAGGTGAAAGTTACATTAGTTAATCACATATAAGTGATTTTTGGTGGTAGCTAGTCATACCCTTCACCATCTATGCATGGTGGTGGAAGCTATACACAAATGTGAAAGAGGTAAAGGAAGGACACAACTAGGGAGAGAAGATAAGATACGTAGGGGGGAGTTTGTTAATGTAGAGGGAGAGAAAACATGAGGATGCATATTTTTTATTATAAAATTTATTTTCATTTTTTTGTTTGTTTATGAGTATTTTTTTAATGAATATGTATTTATTTTATAAATAATTTTGTCATATTTTAAAATGGCTTTAACTTCTTTTTTCATTAAACTTATTTTGGTTGTTAATATATTATATTCGTGTATGTAGTTATTTTAAATACAATTGCTATATTTTCAATTATGATTATTGATGACAATTTTTTGTAAGTTTTCAAAACAAATATTAAATAAAAGCCTTCCCTATTATTTTAATTTTTATCATATAAATTATTGACGAAATATCAATGAAATTTTCATGGTATTATTTTTTATCATATTCTTGAAACTAAGATTTCATTGATAATTTGTTAATATATTATTGATGGAAATTTCATTGATAATATTCACAGATAAAAAATTTTCTCAATAATTTTCTTATAACTTATTGATGGATATTCCTTAAAAAAAATCACTAAAAAATGATCAATCATAATTTGTAGGAATTAACAAAGAGGGTTTTGTTGCCATTGTAAGTTTTATCCTGATAGAAATATTCAATCATAAAATATGTAAGTAAATATTTGTTGATGGATGATTCAACGTTATCAATCATAATATCCATTAGTTATAGGATACTTTAGTGTAGGGAGTAAAGTAAATCAAAAAGATTTTCTAAGAATCAAATGTAATCTCCATTGACCTTATATTAATTGTATTCTTGATAGAAGTGACCCAACACTTAATTGATGTCATATAAAAAAAAAGATCACATTTTGTATATCTTGTTGTGCCTCTCAAGGATGCTTCCTGGGCACCCTCATAGGAATTTCACTTGTAAATTTCTATTAGGACTTCCTCTCGGAGTCTCTTTCGTCAAGCCCTATATTAAATAATTCACATGTTTGTCTTAACACCCTCTAGCTCCATGAAATTTACTCTTTAAAGCCTTTAGTCTTCTTATCACACCCCCAACACAACATTTGAAAAGAATTTTTGGTAAACCTTGTAAGATTTGATGCATTTATTGTTAATAAAGCTTAAGCATTTATTATAAAACACATCCATCATAACACTTCTACTGCTACAACATGCGCAACATACCCTCATCAACCCTTTCTCTACCCTTAAAGCATATTGAAATGTCATAACTTTATCCAACATTTATTGTCTCTATTCTAGGCTTTGTCTCGAAGTACATTCACCATCAATTGATGTATCAACAAATTAAATTATCACAGCACATGGATAAATTCGAATATCAAAATTTTCACTTCATCAAACAACTATGCAATCATGGCTATCCATTCCACATCAAAGGACAATTGGACTTATTCTCTAATATCATTATAGTTTTGCTAGCTCCTAGTTATAAACTTCTATGTTGAAAGGCCTCACACAATTATAAATAAATTCTCATAAGGGACATTCATTAGTTGGAAAAGTTTAGTTAATTTTATCATTGAATTCCTAACATTCCTCTAATCTTCTATGCCACAACACATATAATAGTTCTTTGGGAAATCTCTTGTTTATTCTCAATGATATTGAATTTATGACTAATGATTGTGATTGCATTTCATAAATTTCTAGAAGTTTTTTGAAGATTTTGTTATCAAAGCTTTATTAAAGACCTAATTGTTATTAATTCCATTATTCTCTTCTTCTAGAACAATGTAAGTACTACACTACATATGATTCTTATTATGTGTAATTCTTTCTATTGCCATTTCATCTCTTTTTTTAATATATTCTTTATTTTTCCAATAAAATCTTATGAACACCCTAATATGCTATAGTTGAAATATTTTATATTTATAGTAGATTATTTTTATTAATTTCTCTAAGAGTGGACATAAATTTGTGGATGGAACAATTAGAAATCTACTTATTTTTTGTTCTCTGTATTTTTCTACTTCTTTATCTTAATGTAAAGTAGTTGTGACGCAATGTTTTCTTATCTATCTTTATCATGGCTATTGAATGACCTTTCTCTTCTAAGTTGTCCAAGGAATCAAAATTTCACCATTTATAAGGAGTTTGTATTTAAATCAAAAGACATCCAATCTTCAAAAGGTTTTATTATTAAAGGAGGAATTATGAGCTCAAAAAGCTAAGTTCCAACATATATCATATGGTGGCTATTAATAGATAAGATGACTTGCTTTCCTAATAACCTATTTCATTGTTTTTGTAAGAGATTGGTTCTTGTCATTACTTTATTTCATCATGCTTATTTGGGAGTTTTTGTTCTTTATGTACATAGGTTATGACTAGAGTAGTCATTCATTTCATGAAATTACACTTAATAAAAAAAACCAACTTATATATATCTCATCTCTCCTCTTTCTCTCCCTCTCTCCTCTTCTCTCTTCCTAGTCTTTTTTGACAGCTAGTTCGCCTCTCACTTACAAGAAGTTGGCAATGCCATTTTAGACCTTTTAAGAAACAGATAAAAAAGCATCAAGATGAGGAAGTGTTTTTAAACTAAGAACCAAAAAGAAGTCAGCGCTTTAAGAACAAAAATACTACTATGAGGTTTAATTAGTTTCTCATTTATTATTTTTCACCTCCTTAGTTCATCTTTTCTCACATTATTTTATTCCATATCATACCTTCGCCATAAAATCTCTTTTAGCTAATCATCATACAATCGAAAAAAATTAAATAAGGCTTACCAAGAAGAAATTTTATAGCAAAATATTCAGATCAATATAAGAAGGTAGAATAAAAAATTATAGGAAGTTTAATTTTTTAGAAACAATTATTCGAATTGTATTTTCATGTAAAACTCTTCTTATTCTATGTGATTTACTTTTTTATAACTTTTTTATTCTTCTTATGTAAAATAGATTCGAATACTTATGTTGAATTCTCTGGGATGTGAGATCCTATATAATTTATGAGCTCATACAACTTGAGAGAGGACTTAAGGAAGGCGTGAGAAGAAGCTGGCTAGGAGATTTTTACAAGTTCTTGGAGGGTGTCAGCTCGAGAGAAGGAAAAAAAAAAGAAAGTTCTTCTTTCTCCCCTCCTTCCTTCTTTTATTTATACTTAGGAATCTATTTATCCACACATGGGTCTAGAAAATAAATATGAAACTAGGTTATGGGCGATATAGTGTGAAGCCTGATCAAGCTTATCAGTGACATAACTGCTGGTATTAATTGTCATATCGGTAATAAATTACATCATGTATGCCGACAGAAGAAAATTCTCTTATTTCTATCTTGGGGAGGTGCTTGCGAAGCTTGGTGATGTAGCTAAGTAGTTGCCAGCGAGTTTGATGAAAATGTTCAACCAACTCATACGGGTCTGGAATAGAAGCTCGGATAACATAGATGAGTTTGGCTGAAAGGACTCGCTTGAAGATCTAAGTTGGGTTGGGTCATTCTGAAAAGCTTGTTGGAATGTTGATGTACTCACAAAATCCTTTCAGACAGCAAGGAGCTCTGCGGTTTGTCACTCTTAAAGCTACAGCATATACAACTTTCTGCTTTTTTTTTTTAACTGTTTAATAAGAAAATACCACATTAAAACATGCATACATAGAATTAATAATTCATGCACCGACACAATAGTCTTAATAATTAACGAAAATTTAAGGCGTGATAGCCACCTTCCCACGTCTCTTTGATGCTGATTATTTCATGTAATATTTTATCGTGCAATCATTGATGAAAGCAAAATTTCAGGGTGCAGAAATCTGAAGTTAAATGCAAGCATATGTGATTTTCTCAAAAAGTTTTAAAATATTGTCACATAATATTAGTGATGCATTTAAAAGATATATTCTTCCAATTTATAAGCATAAACATCTTCAAACTATTTTTTTTTTTTTTCCTTAAACAATGCGTCGGGGCATGAGGTTCCCAACCCACCATATTGGCTCAATCCCCGTCAGATCCGGGGGCGACCCATGTGTCTAAATATTTGAATACCCCCTCCTTAAGACAATAGTCTTTAGAGTCGGGATTCGAACCCCAAACCAGAAGAGACTTACAATGCTGAAGCGGATGCTCTATCAACTGACCTGAGAACACGACGCAAACTTCTTCAAACTATATATGTATACTTTTATATATGTTTGAATTATTAATAAATGTATGAAAAATAGTTTTAAAGAACATGGTAAGAAATGTAGCAAAATATATTTGGTTTAATCTTATCCTGGTTGCAGGCCTTTTATTTTTATGCAAATTGTAAGCTTGAAAGTTGAATTCGATAATCTGTTTGGGGCAGCTTGTGTGTTTCAGGAAAAACAGCTTATCCTAAAATGCGGCCCGCGGGTCGACCGCGAGAGCCGACCCACGGCCTGCGTTTAGTGTAAAAAACTTAAACGCAACAAGTAGCATTTTTAAAAAAGCGCAAATCAAACGGTTAGGCTGCGTTTTCAAAAAATGTCGCCGCACTTATAAGCTGCCCCAAACGGACCCGTAAAATGACTATTTGTTTTTCCACGTTCTATATGAATAAAAAAAGGAAAATGTGACGTTGGACTTTAATTATTTTTTATTCATAAAATAGTCTTGTTAAGAAATTAATTACTAGTGTAACTTGCAATGAAATTATGTCTGTAGTGAAGAACATGCGGACTCAAAAGTTGATTATTCCATGTCTTCTATGATTCTGCCACCTGAATTTTGGATGTTTCATCTTCATCAGTGCTGGCCTTTATTCTTGATTATGAAGGGGATAAGATTCCTATCCCCTTCAGAATTTCTTGGTTCCACCTTTCATTTTGAAAAAAAAAAAAAAATCAAATAATGCTATCTGAGGGAGCACCGTCGAATAATGTAACAAGGCAAGGCGGCAGTTAGGAAGATGGAGATACATAACGAAGGATTGAAGCTCTTCAACGAGAAAGAGGAGATTATGGCCATGGAGATGACCGACAGTGTGGTGATGTGGTTAATGGAGGAGCAGACGGATGACTTACTCGCATCGGTGGCATGATTAATTGTGAACTATTTAAGTCGTCAAATAAAACTTTTGTTTAATAGGATTACTAAATTTAATATATTGTGCTGAGAAAATGAATATTTGTTCCATCAATACATCTCCTAATAAATTTATTCTTAAAAGTTTTGTTATTCTTGTGTTTATAATGGATTGGAAAAAATTGGGAAATGACCATTTAAGAAAAAGAATTCCTCACATACCACTCAATTCTAATGTATTTAACTTATCTAATACCTAAACTTCAATTGTTACATACATACCACCTTATATATGCATGGAATGGTATATTTCATTTTTCAAAAATTAAAATTATGGTATTTTTCATGTGATATGAAAGATTTCAACGGTATAAATGTGTTATATATATGTAAATACATAGAAATTGGGTGATATGACAAGGATTATCATTTATGTGGTCGCAATGAATCATCTGAATCAATTAATCAAGCAAAATTTTCTTGGAACAGTTTCATTTCTTTGCGAATCATAATGATGAAGTGAAAAAAATTTGCCCCCTTCAAAAAAATGTATTGGTTCCACCCCTCACTTCAATATTATGCTGAACTAACACCCTTTCAATCATTTTGGTTGTAATCTTTGTTTTATCTTTTATATTATCAAGAGCCTCTGGACTAACACTACCTTATTGTCATGAATTATTCTGTTTCTTTCTCTACTCATCTCAGCCAACCAACTATAACGTCCTCTCCCAATCAAATGGCAGAAATCTTTATTCCTTTACCTCTTAAATTTCTTATGTCATATATCAAAACAATCTCAACGTCGCCTCTTTCTTCAAACAATTATCCAATATGGAGAATTCAGATACACAAGTTGCTCATAGCAATCAATACCATGTCCATCAGAACTCATTATCACCAATTATGAACAACAAGAACTCAATCATGAGTACACTCTTTGGCATCTCATTGATCAAAACTTAACTACAGCTCTATTGTGCACCATCTCTACTTCTATCTTGTCTTTTGGTCTTCATATCAACTGTACCTCAGTACCCTGGAGCACCTTGGATCGCTTGTTGTAAGCTACCAACAGATCACAAATCATTCAGCTCAAGAACGAACTTCATCATATCATTATGGGCAAAAACTCAATGATGCAGTATATTACAACAGTAAATACATTAGTTGATAACATAGCAGCTGCATGCCCCAAATTATACCATGAGGACATAATTCTATATATCCTCAATAGTCTTCCTCCCACATATCAGGCATTCAAGGCTGCTATCAGAACCCTGCTGAATCCAATTAGTTTAGAAGACTTTTATGCACTTCTACCTCGTGAGGAGATAAACTTGGCCATAAAAAAAAGCTAAACTCCACACTCACACAACTCTAATATCTACAAAAAACAAAGGGACTTACAGCAACCATCACAACTACAGTAGTTCCACATCAAATGTCCCCCAATCTCTAACCAACAACACCAAACCTCACAGCACAACCACCTATCAAATCTGCTTAAAAGTAGTACATTCAGCGGCCACCTATTGGCATCGAGCAAATATACAATACAAACCAACAGCTTCACCTCACCGCAAAATGATTTTTATATATCATCAAAACCTATCACAAAAGAATGGATTCTAACTCTGGGACCACGTCAGACATTACTCCAAATCTAGAAAACCTGCAGCACAACCAGCAATCTTGGAACCAGGGTCAAATAGTATAAACTGCACACAATTGTACAAGTTTTATTCTATCAAAGCTCATTTATGCTCAATCTATATCTCATAACCTTCTATGAGATTATCAACTAACAAAATACAACAATTACACAATAAACGTTGACAGATCTTGGTTCTCTATTCAGGATCACACCACCAAGCTTCCTCTCCTATAAAGCCCAAGTTAAAAAGAAGAATATCCCATTCTCATCTCTCCTACTTCTCTATGGCATTAGAGGTTGATTCATCCTCATCCTACAGCTACTACTCTCATCTCCAAAGCCAAACCAACTCTTAAAATTCAGCCCATGTACTCCAAATGTGGTGATTGTAGCATGCATAGAAGTCACAAATTATCTTTCATTTCTGGCAAAACAGTGTACAAATCTCTTCAATTAATACACATAAATGTTTGGGATCGTTTTCCTATTCCATCTCTAGATGGCCACAAGTGCTATATTGAAATATAGATGTTCACTCCAGGTTTTATTAAGTCTAAAACCGTTTGATACTTCATCACATTCCATAAAATGCTCGTCTATCACTTTAATAAGAACATCAAATTCTTAATATCAAATGAAGGCGCTGAATACTCCTCTTACAAATAATACATTACGTATCATGGAAGACAACACCAAATCAGTTGTCCATAAACCCCTGAACAAGATAGGGTAGCTGGGCGCAAACATAGACACTTGATTGAGATAACAAAAACCTTGCTCAAAAAATCCAAACTCCCATATCAATTTTGGTTGGTAGCACTACGCACTGCCACCTATCTGATTAATGGATTACCCTCTTCCAACACCAACACAAAATCCCCATATCAAGCCCTCTACAAATGCAAACCCACATATAACTACCTAATTGTCTTCAACTGTTCTTCTTCTTCATAGCAACAGCCCATTCAACCTCATAAATTCCACGCTCGAGAACCACACAGCATATTTCTGGGGTACATCATTCTACCCAAATGATATACATATTTTCAACCCACCACCAATCGAATTATCATTTTGAGACATGTTGTATTCGATGAAACTCAATTTCCTACCTTGCCTCAATCATGGTCACATTATTCTTCTTCTTTATCACCATGTCTACTATACTTGCTCATACTTAATTTCACTCTCCCAAATTCCCTGCAATCATCAACAAACATATCACCATCCACAAATTCAACAAATACTCCCATTCAACCCATCATACAACCACCACCTCCACAAATTCCACAACCCAGCATCACATGGTCACCCACTCCATAACTGGCTCAAAATCATACTAAATCTTTCACAGTCAACTGTCACAACAGAGCCCACATCTTACTCTCAAGCTATTAATTACTCTCACTAGAGAGAATCTATGTCATTTGACTTTCTAGTTTTACAGCAACAGGCAACCCGACAGTTAGTTTCTCCCCCAAACGACAATATCGTAGAATTCAGACAGACGTACAAAACATAAAGAAAAAAAATTATGTTGATGGCTCTGTTGCAAGGCGCAAGGTGAGATTAGTAGTTCGGGGCTTCAAACAACTACAAAGTCAGGATTATTAGGAAACAATCAGTCCTGTAGCTAGTTTTGCACGATCAGAATCCGGTTTTCAAATGCAGCTCAACTCCAATGGTGGATTCATCAACCATACATTTCTAATGCATTATTACATGACAAATTGGATGAGCTGGTATATATGTCTCAGTCCACTGGATTCATAGATACTCAATATCCTAAATTATGTTTGCAAACTACAAAAAACAAGCTTCAGATTGAATTAAGCTCCAAGCCAATGATACTCCACCTTTTGTGGCTATCTAATTCACCTAGGCTCCAATCTTGGTTCAACAAATCATTCACTACTTATTTCCAACAAAGAGGATGTAAAACCTTACCTTTTGATCCGTGTAGATGACATCCTCCTTATAGGAAACTGAGCTACCTTTATCCATGATTTCAGCACTGAACTCATCAAGGAATTCAATGCGACACAGTTGGGACCAATTTCTCATTTCTTGGGCTTTGCATTCAAAAAACTTCCAATGGGTACTTTCTACATCAACAAAATTACACTCTCCAAATTCTCCAAGCAGCGAGCATGTCTCAAAACAAACCTTTTCTTGCTCCTCTTTTTACTAAACCACTGTCCATCAATCAATCTCCATTTACTTTGTAAGATGCTCACCATAGGCATCTCATTGGATCTGTTAGGTTGGCTCATATACCATAAATGGGAGAGATGTTGGAGCGGAGCGGAGTCCACAAGCCGAGTGGAGCAGAAGGATTTGTTCAATTGAGAGAGTTACATTATGTGGGTTGGGGGTGCAAGGGCAACACACCGCGATTTGGTACAGGGGTAATTTAAGTAATTACATATTATACTATAGAGTTATATATATGTCCAGGATGTAACCCTACGTGAAGCTCTGAGATTCTGAATCTTATATTTTGTACTTTTTTCCTTTGCTGGAGGCTAACCAGAAAAGGAAGAGTGTCTGATTTTCTTTGTTGTTGGAGGGGATTATCCTATATTGGATCCGGTGAAATATTCTTCCAATCTTATTTCCTTTGCTGGAGGGAGAGGCTGAAGAGCAGAATTGGAAGGGCAGAGGTGGGAAAATGAAATTCACGCGGAAAAGGAAATTTAGCGCGGAGATATTCTAAAGATATTCCAGGATTTAGCGCGAAGATATTTCGGAGATGTTAAAGAACTCAAGAAAGGGAATCTGCTGCTGCACTCGGGAAAGAAAAGATTTCTTTCTTGAAGGAAAGCGGAGGCGGAGCTTTTCTGGAAGGAAAACAGAAACAGAGTTTTTCTGAGATAAAAAGTGGAGCTTTCTAGAAGGAAAAAAGAAGTTTTTTTGGAAAACGGAGGCGAAGCTTTTCTTGGAAGTTTAAGGAAAATGACTTATAGGAAAGTTTAATTAAGGAAAATCTAATTAAGGGAAAGTCTTTTTTCTGAGAAACTTAATTAAGAAAACTTAATTATGAGAATATTTCAATCTTTTTTCGGAAAGATTTTGTTACTTTTCTGAGAATCTTAATTAAGGGATTATTTAAAATGATTTGTGGCCCAACCCACATTGGTGTACAAGAAACTCCATGATGTATTTTCTCCTGAGGGGCTGGATATTCGCCAAGGTGGAGATTTGTTAGGCATATGTATTTCTCCAAAGGGGTTGGATATTCGCCAAGATAAAGATTTGTTAGACATGTGTATTTCTCCTAAGAGGCTCAATACTCGCCAAGGTGGAGATTTGTTGGGTATATGTATTTCTCCTAAGGAACTGAATATTCTCTAAGGTAGAGATTTATTAGGTATGGCTCATATACCATAAATGGGACAGATGCTTGAGCGGAGCGGAGCCCACGAGCGGAGTGGAGCGGAAGGATCTGTCCAATCGGGGAAGTTTCATTATGTGGGTTAGGAGTGCGGGGGCAACACACTACGGTTTGTCACAGAGGTAATATAAGTAATTACATATTATACTATAGAGTTATATATATGTCCTGGTTGTAACCCTACGTGAAGCTCTGAGATTTTGAATCTTGTATTCTGCACTCTTTTCTAAATATTGAAAAGGAAGTCATCGTTTTGCTCCCAAGGATGTAGGCATCTTTGCCGAACCTCATAAATCTCTGTGTGTTCTTATGAATTTGTGTCAATTCTTATTTTTCTTCGCCCTAATTTCACAATAAAATCTCTACAATGCATGTCAATCTCTAGACCAGATATCACGTTTACAGTAAAATTCTAATCCAATCCATGCAAATAACCTCTCTTTTATTATTATCACCTGCTCAAATGCCTTCTCCTCTATCTTAAAAGCATCTCCAGTTATGGAATCCAATAACATATAGCAACCTTAATCTCAGTACCGATTTGGACGTAGATTAGGCCAAAAATCCTACATACCAAAAATCTACTACAAGATAATGCACCTTCTCAGGCTCCAATCTCATCTTCATGTCAACCAAAGCGCCGCTCACTATTTTTCGATCATCAATTGAAGTAGAATATTGGGCATTAGCAATAGCAACTTTTGAAATTTTGTGGCTTCAATGTCTCCTCATGACTTTTGCATCTCCTGTGATCTGTCTACTCCCATCTATAGTGAATGTGTATCAATTATTGCCTTAGCCAATAATCCTATCTTTCATGCTAGAACCAAACAAATAGTTCAATTATCACTTTGTTAGAGATCAGCTCAAAATAGAAGAATCACAGTGCAACAAATAATGACACGATTAAAAACTTGGAATATTTATCAAATCATTTCCAACCAAATGATATCAACTTTGACAATCCAAAGTCTAGATTCTCTGGAAGTTCAACATGAGAGGAAGCAAAAGCCACATTTGCTCCAACACTCCTCTGCACATGGGCAATGCAATTCTGCAACCTTAGCAACCACCTGTACATGAGAGAAGATCTATGAATTACTACTTTCATCTGCTGCCATTGATGACAAACAACCTTCTTGCTTATCAGTCCTCCAATACACTTATGTTAGTACATGCAGATCCTCTATATATATACTACATATTTATGCACTCTAATATTATGCCTAACTAATACCCTTTTGATCATTTTTATGTAATCTATGACACTTTATTTTATCCTTTATCAATGATTTTAAAATGGATTTTCATCAAACTTTGGTCAAAATATTTGGACCAAAATTTTCTTCTTCATAAGCCCTTTGTAGTCTAAAGGCAAGGGATTGATTCTTATGAATGTTTTTATTATTATTTTTTATTTTTTACATGCTCAAATCCATTGAGTCTATCATAAAAGCTTTGATTTGGAAGGGGTAAGTAGGGGTGCTTGAGCCGCCCTCGCTTTGAACTGAGCTTGATTACTTAATGAAGTTTAAGTTTGAGCTCTAGCTAAGTTCTAATAGTTCAATCGACTCATGAGCCAACTCATTTATTATAAAAGAGAGAAAATGAATTTGATTTAGGGAACGGTTGTAATAGAATGATAAAAAAAATATAAAATTTAAAAAATAAGTAAATAGAATTCTCTTAATGCAATAAAATTTGATATATTTTTAAAATATTTTAATAAATTTATATTTAAACTCTTGATTTATAACATACACTTAAGCATATTTTATAATAATTTTTTTTTAAATAAGTTTTTAGGATTGAACAAAGTTTGACTCATTAGCACATCGAACGAAACCTGAGTTGGTTCATGAGTTATTTTCTCCGTTACTCCAGTAGAATTGTGTTCACGCTTGTGGAAAGCGTTGTGCTTCCTAAGAACACATAAGTCTCGACATCATTAAACTGACAAACTTTAATTTCCCTTTTCTTAGTAAGTGACTCTCTATTCTATCTCAACTAACGAAAACTTTTTACTATAGATTTTACACCAAATATAACTATCATTAAAATAAGCTAGCCATTAATATCTAGAAGGCAACTCTGCTTCTCTTCTCCTTTCATCCATTCCATCGGTAAATCAAGATACATCTTTTTTAAAAGAAACTTTTTGGCATGCTCAAATAATAAGCATGCTTAATGACTCCTCAAAGGACAATTGGTTGGATGATGACCCATTAAGATTTCATGTATTCTCTTATCTAAATACTTGGCTTTGAATCAAAATCATAATACCAACTCTTAATTCAACTTGTGATTCCATTCAAGCTCATCATTTCTATTGTGATGTCTACATTGGTCAGCAACTTGAAATCCATTCTCCCTTTTTTTAAACTTGCCCTTGTTGACTCTCATGGGTGGTGTAAGATGAAAAGATTTATATTTTTTTTGGTACCAAATAGGCTAGTTGATAGTGGCTTTGGAATTTATTGTCAAGATTTTAGGCTTGATTATCACATACACAATAATAAACAATCACCTTGTGGACTTTAAGCGGGCAAAACAAAGTAAATTATATGGTAGGGCATGATTCTCCACGTAGATGGTGGGCATTAGAATGTTATCCCTTTCAAAATAATTAAAAAACATAAAATATATGTTAATATAACTATGTATTTTTTTTTCTGAAAAAAAGAGTGCTTTTTAATTGGTTGTTGATAAATCATAGAATAAAATGTGAATGCCTCTTGCACTCCATTAATATCCGTTGCAAACTTCTTGTAAATTTGGGAGGATGCCATTGAAAATGCTGATCACCCTTCTTTTGTTGCCCGAGATAGCATTAATGGCAGACAAAATTTAGCATGTTATTAATTATATAATCCTTGTCCATATAAGATTTTTTCTTATGTTGATAAGGGATCTCCACACTTTCTCCACTTTGATAAAGAAATGAATAAATTGTATGCTTACAATGGAGAAAAAAATCAAAATACTTAAAAAACAAAAAGAAAGCTTTATATGGCATCTAGCATTTGATAAGATTTTCACTGGAAAATGTTAATACAAGTAGTAAATAATCTTAATTATTTAAAAAAAAATTAAACTACAAGCATCAAAATATATATGATCTTCACTTATCTAATGATTTGAAGAGGATCTGTTCATTTAAAAATTGACAACACAAGCACGTACACCCACACGCACGCACATACGTGCACGACGGCAAGCACACACAGACACACGTGCACGCACGCGTGCACACAGACACACACACACACACACAAACACACACATATATATATATATATAAAGAGAAAGAGAGACTAAAGAGGTCAACATAGTAGAACAAAGGCATGTTTGTGTTCAACTAATTTAAAAATCAAGTTTAAATATTTGATCATGATCAACTTATTTAATGAATGAATAAAATATGAACTTCTTAAGAGTTGAATATGAACTATAGATAAATAATGAGCATTTTTTATAACCTTGCCCTCATATATCTTGCTTTTATACCAACCCCGTATATTATCAACTCTTCCACCTGAATTTTTCTATGGATATAAGTATTTGAAATCCTATAAAAGCTAGTTCAAATTATTTTTAAATCAAATCTCATTCAAATTGTTTAAATGAGGTTCTTTTCTAAACTCATAATTATTTTATTTATTTATTTTTTATTATATTTATGAATTCTTGAGTTGGAAGAGAGAACGACTGCATTTAAACTTATATATATATATATAATTTAACACTATCTTTTATTAGTTTGATTGAGCATTTCATCATCTAATATGGACTTCAACTAGTGATTTGTCAGAATTGTAATACTTTTAAATTTATTATAATTAATGTAAAAGGTTGGCTTTTTCAACTTTTAAAGGTCTCTCAACTAACTATCATTAAAATTTATTTATGTGCTAATAAATATTATTGATTAGTTTTATTCATGGTATTTTAGTGTTGTCAGGTTCATTTTCTATATATTATCTTTGTGATTGGTTCCTTTTTATGCTATAAAACTTTTATTGTAATATAATATTCTTATCTTAAATTTCATAGGATTTAGAAGTCATGAAATGGAAGAAGTTGGTATTACAGGCCAACCAATTGATGAAGCCATGAATGAATTAGAAGCTAATATCAAACAGCTTAAAGAAGAATAAAGAGCCTTATATAATACTGAAAATAATATGTTACAAGAAATCATATCATAAGAAAGCACTACTATCATGGCTATTGAAACTAAATCTTTTACAAGAGAACGACAAGATGATACTGGTTTTCAAGATGTTGGGGTTGAGAAGGGTGTAGTGCTGGGCATAGTTCAACATCTTCTAAATCAGTTAAAAAATTTGATGAACAAATAGATAAACTCTAAAAGAGATTATAAAATTCAGTACTAGTTTCAACACTTACAATTCAAAATTAGACTCCTGCTACAGTACAAATTTATGTGAAAGAGGAGAAACTTGAAGTTGTGTGTATAACCGAGAACCCTAAGATAGCGACAACTGAGGATGAAGTCTCCAAGAAGAATTCATAATCACCCTTATTCCCACAAAAAGATATGAAATCCCTGGTTGACAAGTAAAAGAGGTCATTGCTTAGGCTTGGGGTGGGTCATCATTATCTAAAGGAAGATTTATCTTGCAGAGTTTGATGCAATGCAATATCCTAAGGTGTTTGCATCATCAAATTTTAAGGTATTTGATAGAGTTAATAACCTGAGACAATACTTAACTCATTTTCATGCAAGTTATTATAATGTTGTGGCCTCTGTCTTAAGGAGGTTGAACTGGGAATAGACCCGCCACTTATTTTAACAAGGAATGGTGGTAAAATATTATGAAAATGTTTAAGGAAATGATGGGAAGGGATTAAAATGGGATGAAACTGAAAAACATGTGGGATCAATTGAAAAGGACTAGAAGTTGTGGAAGTAATTAAAATGAGGATGCAATGGCTTGTATTGGAATCCAGTTAAAATGGACTACTGATGCTTCAGAGGAATGGTGGGCTAAGAGGATGGAGGTGAGAATATATTCATGAATTGCTTTCTTTTCCCGACTTTCTTTTTCTAAACTGTATGAACATATCCACGTCCCCTTATAATGCACATAATGCAAACCGCCAATAAATTCAAATTCAAAGGTATTGACCCTAATATGGAAGAAAAGTTGGACCGTATATTTGGTGAAGTTGTGGCAACGGGGACTAATTTCTGCACCCCCAGAGAGCAAGGGTTTTCAAACATACGTAAGAACTTGGATGTTTAGCAAGCCACTGACTCCGGTGAAGGCCCAAGCCCATACCAATAGGTCAAAGCGTCTAAAAGTAAAGATAAAAAAAGGGTTGCTTTCATATAAGCCAAATATCAAAATCGGTGGATTCATGCACCAGTGACCCTGAGACTTTACAAGCGACCTCTGTTGAAGAAGTTATGCGGGCCTGGAGGCAACTCCAGAAATTTATGAGGATTTTCATTCTATTTTAACTCCATGAAGTTACTAAAGGACTCGACTCATATAGAGTTCTTCGTGAAGATAGCCTGTGACTATAGGGTCAATTATTTACATTTTTTTATGACAGTAGGGAGCATTGATTTTATTCAGTTATCTTTGCTCTATTTGTATTTATTTTCCAGTAGGTTTATCACATTTTGTATTTCAAAGTTTTTTGCTTTTTCCTTGAAACAATGTTAATGTTATTTTAGATGTTTGTCTTTTTATCGTACACTTTGTAATTCGTTATGTAAATTCATTAAAGTTTATTGATTCACATGTCTTACCTGAACGAAGAACCTGTTCAACATGGATTCACAAAGAGAGAGATGTATAAGGAGAACTGTCATAGTAGCATGCTTGATGTGCGGGTACTACAACTCATATGTAAATCAGTCTCCCTGGACGACATCATCTTACATTGGTGATAAATGGGTTATGGAGATACTTGAAGGACACCATATAATATTCAATAATATGTTTCACGTGACACAAACCGTATTTATAGATCTTTGGATGAAATACATAGGAATCATATACTTCATGACTCTTCTAGAATGACAATCAGAGAGGTATTAGCAATAACCCTCTACATTTTGTCATAAAAAGAATCAATGAGAGGAGCGATTTCAACATTCATCGAAGACAATCAACATATACTTTTAACTAGGTTGAAGGCTCTTGTTAATTTGTCATCAAAGATTACCAAGCCACAGGATCTAACATTTAAGAGGACTCCAATAATGATTTCCAATGACCTGCAATATATGTCATTTTTTAATGTAAATATTTTTTTACTCATTATATTCATAAGTCAAAATCAGTAATGTAATTCACATGACCTTCTTTAATTTGTTAGAATTATATTGGAGTGATTGTTGGAACACACGTGGATGCAGGTGTATCTAATAATAAAAGAGTCTCATTTATTAGGTAGTGTGGATCACTAACACAAAATGTGATGGTTATATGTGATTTCAACACCTGTTTTACTTTTGTTATGGCTGGTTGGGAAGACAATGCACATGCCAAATGTATATTCACTTTTGCCACAAGAAATCAAAAGCACAACTCTTCTCACCGACTCCAAGTTTGTTCAACTATTATTCATATTTAGATATATTTTTTTTAAGTTCATTACTAATTATTGTATTTGTAATGCATAAATATTATTTGGTCAACACAAGATATCTCTTACGAAGGGGTTATCTAAAGCCATTTTTGGATACTAAATTTCACATTCCCGACTTTGAGAGATCCAGTAATGTTGCTTGGAGCAGGAAAGAAATATTTAACAAGAGAGACTCATCCTTAAGCAATGTAATTAAAAGTTCATTTAGAGTGCAAAAAAAATGAGTCACACTGCGTGACATGCCAACATATCCATTTTCAAAGCAGGTGCAGATTGTAGTGGTCATAGTAACACTCCACAACCATATTCGATAACAACATTCACGCCATGATGTAGACTTCAGCATGGTCGACGACGTTGGATATCCCTTACAAAGGGTGTATCTGAAGTCATTTATGAATAACAAATATACTATTCCCGACTTTGAGAAATCTAACAATGTTACTCGGGGCAGGAAATAAATGTTTAACAAGATACACTTGTCCTTATGCAATGTAATTGAAAAAATATTTGGAGTTTGAAAGAAAAATATATGTTATACTGTGTGATATGCCGACTTATCCATTTATGAAGTAGATGCAGATTGTAAAAGCCACAATAGCTCTCCACAATTATATTCGACGACATCATTCACACAATGATGTAGATTTCAAAATGGGCTATGATGCTGGATATCCCTCACAAAGGGGGTATTTGAGGCCAATTTTGGATACCATGTATCACTTTCTTGACTTTGAGAGATCAAATAATGTTGCTCGGGGCAGGAAAAAAATGTTTAACAAGAGACACTCGTCCTTGTGCAGTGTGATTGAAATAATTTTTGGAGTGTAGAAAAAAAGATGGATCATACTGCATGATATACCGACATATCCATTTCCGAAACAGATGCAGATTGTAGTGGCCACAATGACTCTCCACAACTATATTCAATGACATCATTCACGTAATGACGTAGACTTCAGCATGTCCGATGATGATTATTGTCCCTCCTGAAGCATTTGAATATCATATAATAAAATATATACCACATACAAAAGTAGAATCACAAGAGGGTTGCACTCAGGATGCGCAAAGGTGCTAGTGAAATGATTGAATTGAGATAGCGTATTACAAATGCATTGTTAGGTATTGAATGAACTGATTCTTGTTTAGTTTATACAGTTCATGTTTAGTTATTTTCAGTCTTTATTTAATATTGATTGTTTGGGTTTTTTACGCTATTTGTAAGTGTTTTTTACCATTTGCATTTCTTTAGTTTTTTTTTTTCTGATGGGTTTAAGAGGACATTGATGATACATTTGACATTATGGGCTCTTTTGGATGGTGTCTTAGTCGTTGTTGGTTGATGCCACATGTGAAATACTATTGAAAACAACTAAGTTTATCACTTCTTTTTGGTGTTGCGATTTTTTAGGTTCTTCTGGATGACCTATTTTGGTGATATACATATGTGACACACATGAGCTTGTTATTATATGAGTTAAAGACAATCAATAGCCATTTTTTTATAAGATCTGTTATTTTCCTATAGTGACATGTTCATTGGTTGGTATACTGAGCTCTTTGTGATTTCATGACTGCAAAAAAGTGTAATTAATTACATTTCTTATCAATTTTTACTTGTGTTATGACTAATGAATTATCTTTTAAAACATTTAGAAAGATGAACTTAAGGATTTTTGTGACTTTATGAGGATTGTCATGTGACTGTTGACTTCATAGTTCCCTGCTGGTGTCACATTTTTTTACGAGACACAGGTATACCGTTGTCCACGAAGAATCACAGAGAAATATGACTTTTTTAGGTGGACAGATTGGCTGAAAGATTCCATTGCCAGGAATGATTGAGCATGGAGAACATCTTTAGAGGACGACCTAATTCTTGACATACGCCATCTGTATTTTAAAAATAAAATTATCCAATTATTAAATATTATTTTAATATTTTTTATCTTTATTTTAGTAATAATGGTAGTCACTCTTAAGTGAGATGTATATCTTATTTTTTATACTGTTTTGAATTAAATTTTTACTTCAAAAATATTTAATATATTGATATGCTAGTTCTATTAAAAATAATATTACTATACATTATTTTTCGAGAAATAATAGGGCAACTATTTTAAAATTTCAAAAAACAAACAAAGCGAGATTGTGGAGAGAATTCTTTGACAGCCGTCCCTCTAGCCTTTCGGACCTTCTACCCATTTAAAACCCTCCCAAGGTCCTTGGCGCCCACCTCCCTGTTCGCCGCTTCTCTCTTCCACTCCTCCTATAATGGATGGCGGCGACCTGCACTTCGATCCGCCCATCCTTCTCGCCGGTCCTTATCTTGGAGAGATTTCCGCCCTTTCCTTCCTCCCTCTCCCTTCGCATCTCTCTTCCCTCCCACTTCTCCTCGCCGGTACGTTCTCTCTCTCTCAGTATCATTTCACTTAACCCGCAATCCGCCTATTCGTGATTATTCTTCTTGCACGTAGGAACTGGATCGGACCTTCTCTTCTACAACCTCGTGACTGGGACTCTACTTCGCTCGTTTCACGTCTTCGACGGTGTTCGGGTCCACGGCGTATCCGTCCGTTCTTACCCCGACCCTTTGATCGCGGTTTTTGGGGAGAAGAAGGCCAAGCTATTTGCCCTTCTTGTGGACGCTAATCCGTTGGAGGTGAGGATTGAGCTTTTGAGCCAGTTGCCTCGCTTTGAACATTGGATTCTGGACGTCAAGTTTTTGAACGATGAAAGTTATCTTGCCCTGGGGTTTAGTGATAACTCGTTGGCTTTCTGGGACGTTAATAATTCGACTTTGGCTGGGAGGTTAAAGTCCCCAGGTTGGTTATTGTATGAGGTTTCTGAATGAAGGTTCTAGATTTATTTTGCTGGTTTCGTTTGATGATGATTTGATTGATGCTTTTAGAGAGGTGCCTATTGTATTCTATGCGAATATGGGGTGAGGGCTTGGCGACGCTACGGTTGGCCTCTGGTACCATCTACAATGAGGTTGGCTTGTCCCTTCTGCTTCTCTTTTTATTTACCATTTTGGCTTAAGTACTGCATCACACACCCACAAAGTCAACGCATTTTCAATATATTTATCATGCGGTATCTCAGATATAAGAGGAGTACCATCTATGATTAAATGGTGAGTCCATATCAACTTTGTATGAGGTATAACTCAGGGATGATGAGGAAATGTGGAACCAATATCAAATTTTTATCACATATAAGTTAGGGATGATTCTGAAAAAATAGATTTCTTGAGTGAGTGGAATGGATGTATATATTTTTTTTTATTTGATTACATCAATTTTATTGTGCCTTGGGATCTCTCTTATATTTTTTGTAGTATACTTGATACAATGATACTGTCTAAAGGTAACATGTCACCTATAATTTCCTGGAACTTTAAATGCAGTTCTAATTATCAAGATCCCTTGCACGTGTGCTGTCAGGAACAACATTTATTGATAGACAAATTTAGTCACAAGTGTCATTCTTTGACCTTATGGTTAGATAATAAATTGTGGGCCGATTTGGTTTGGTGCAAAGTAACTAGGTTCATGTAAAACTATTATGCAATTTTTTTATTTTTTATTTTTTTTTGTGTTTTAATGAGAAGTTGTTGCATTTATTTTACGGAAGGCAAAATTTCAGCTCTTTTACTTCTTAAAGCCAAACATCTAATTAATAAGTGATTTTTCTACACATTTATTTCCATAAAAACCAACCAATTACTTGGCGCGACCAACTCTTCTTTTTTATAAGTAATTCGTCATTATTAGCAATAATTTTTTCTCAATCATTCATGTTCGACGTTTTCAATCTTTTTTCTCTGGTGATCCTTGTTTTCACACAAGTTCCTTTGTAGTCATTCTAACCATATGGCCTTTTTTCCAACAATTTTTATTCCTATTCCTTTTGCGCTAATTTTTCTACCTTTCATTAGAGAATCTTCTACCTTCTATTTTATATGCTCAAAATACTTAAGCCCACTTTTCAATATTCTTATCTCCAATATCTCAATCAATGGGGTCATCTTGTCAATGTTCATCATCCTTTCCTTTACAAATAACAATCTTTTCAATTCGTTTGAATGAATTAATGCAATTTTTTTTTGGGTAGTCTGCCTTGCTTGTGATGTGTGCACAAATTTTTAGTGGGCAGTATTTCATGATATCTGCATACTACATGGTAATCCACATTTAATCTTTTGCAATGTGGCCTGGGCAAGGCTTATGTGCATTAATTTGAATGAGATATTGATGCAGAAATCATGATATATTTTTAATTACACTTGTGAAGAGGTGTGTGCCTAGGGTGGTTTCTTGCTAGCATTATCTGTTTTTCCTTTCTTTTTAGCATATGCATTAGTGTCATGCAAAACACCATGGTACAACTTTCATGAGAAGGTGGATAATTCTGGTTTGAGCATGATCCCGTTAGAATAAATCAAACTTCTTTTTAGGGACATTTTATGCACCCAGGTTGGCATGGCATGATCCTCAGGTTCATGTGCCACGTAGCAGATTTTTCTAGTTTTATTTCTTGGGCTATCAGGGATTCAGGTTAACTGGTTTGATTGTGAACCCAGCCTCTATTTAATAGCCTTTATTTTTTAGATAGGCTTTTCATTAAAGTATTAGTAGAATTCTGGTTGGTTGATTGAAGTGGAGGAATGCATCGGGCCTATTGTGTGATAGAAAATTACCGCTCAGACTGAAAGGAAAATTTATGAGATGGTGGTGAGACCCGCAATACTCTATGGCGCAGAATGTTGGCCTTTAAAAGAGAAGCATAAAACAAAGTTAAGTGCTGCTGAGATGAGAATGCTTAGGTGAGAATGGAGATGAGAATGCTTAGGTGGATGAGTGGCTTGACACTTAGAGACAAAATGCGAAATGGATATATCCATGATAGAGTTGGTGTAGCTCCAGTAGTGGATAAAATTAGAGAGAGTTGCCTTAGATGGTTTGGTTACATTAAACGCCGACTATCTGATGATCTGATTAGGAGACTAGATCTAGATGTTTTAGAGATGTTTTAGATTCGACTTATGTTAAAAAAGGCAGAGGTAGACTTAGAAAGTCTTGGTTACATTGTATAAAAAATAATCTTAATTTATTATAATTAAATGAAAATTTGACACTCAATACGACTCAATGGAGAAAAAGGATTCATATAGCCGACCCCGCTTAGTGGGATGAAGGCTTGTTGTTGTTCTTTTTGTTTGATTCTCTAGAACTTTGCTTAAACATATGTTAGTAGGTTTATAAAGTAACATTAGATTTTCTTAATTGGTGTTTGTGAAATTCTTGTAACTGCAAATATGATTGGAATTTTGTGCTCTTGTTCTTTATTGTTGGCCACACCATTGTGTTTTAGTGTTTTTTTGCTTAATTCATTAATTTAGTTATTTGTGTTGGAAGTTATGCATTTCATCATCTTTTTTTAATAGCAGCTTTTGGGGAGAGCAATTGCCGATTCAACACAATTTTTTTTTTAGGGCATTTGTATCCTACTGTGCTAGTGTTGTATGTTTGAATTCCATCTTAGATGCCTCCTTGTAATGTCTTTATTTTAGAACTTAAAAAAAATGATGGAGCCAAACTTTGTATCCAATAGAAATTAAAAAGCTTATAGTCATACAGTAATGGCATGATAGAAGTATTGTTTCTCTTGAACCGTAACTATTTTATGCACACATTTATAATTTTGCAAATTATCAACACATGTAATTTATGCATTTATGTATGTTTTGGCATATGGTTATTTTATTGCTTTGTAAATCCATAGTTTCATTAATGTTGGTTGACATATGCATTTTATCTAATGTGAATATACTTATGGAAATGTATTTAATGTCTTAACACTCATGAGAAATTGCAGATGTACATACTTGTCTGCCTGCAATATTTGCTTCCTTACCATTTTTGCATCCAAGTTTATTCAAGATGTACTGTAATTACATTCATTTTGCAACCTATATCCTGAATTGCTTCATGTGTAGTAGTGCTTTATTTCCCTCAAACAAATAAGAACTTGTATTTCCCATGTAATTTTGTATATGTGAAAGTTATGATCTGTTCTACTGATTCTGTATACAGGTTATTGTTTGGAGGCTTAGTTGTGAAAACCGGCATGCATCCATACTGTCCCTGGAACCTATCAAAGAGCGCACATATCATGATGAGGCTACTAAAATTGGGTCCCAAAAATTTCTTCCTATCCATTTGTGCAGGCTCATTGGCCATGAGGGTTCAATATCTCGTATTGCATGGTCTATTGACGGATCTAAATTGGTGTCCGTCTCTGATGATCGAAGGTATGCACTTTGCCATTTATGGAGTCTTGCCGCTAATTTTTATGCCCATTTCCTCTAGTTTGTTGTGACATTTTTATTCTAGGACAGTGCTCGCATCTGGCTACTCAATAGCATTGGAGTACAGTATCATGGTTCTGAGGACAATCTCAGAAGTCATGGCACAAATACTATTGTGTTCTTTGGTCACACTGCTAGAATTTGGGACTGCCATATATCTGATTCTGTAAGTTTTAATAATTAAATTATCAACTTCATACTTTGTTACTGAGAAGATTGTATATTTTAAGGGCAGTTGGTTGTGGCTTATGATATCTCATGATATTCATGCATGCACACTTTCTTGCTCCTGATTTTCAGTTTTATATAGAAAAATTATATCTGTGCTCTCATTAGGGACTATTGTTTATCACCATGGCGACCCTTTCACTAGAGAACTATCGATTATCAGAAATTGAAATTTTTATCATTTATTTTTTAGGTTCTTTCCTTAGGAAGGTGCTAAATATGTGGTTTAGAGGGGTTCGTTTGATTTTACTTTTCTTTAATTCAACTGAATATAACAATAGCTGTTGTAATGCTCGATGTATAACTTTACCCAGTGGCTGAGTGGATGAATGTCACGTGAAACTTATTTGATGCATGAAATGACAAATTAATGATGGCATTGAACTTTCAAACTATAATTTTTCTTTTCAATGACCATGCAACAATTGATGACTGATCTTGATGCCTTCTTCTCTGTGAAGCTATATGCCTTTTATTCAATGTCCATTTAGAATTTTTTCTTTTTTCTTTTTGGATTTTTACTTGTTAGCTTGATGATGCTGTTTTGAATGACCTATATGGCTTACTCTATTTAACAATGAAAAAAAAAAAACTTTTGTTTGGAATATTAGAATAAAAGTTCCTACTTTCTAATTTTGGCAAAGACATGAGATATACTAATGCGCATGTGCCGCTATTGTCACATGCAATATATTTCCTATTTTATATGTCTAGTTTTTCATTTTGATATACATTATTGTAATTTGTTTTTAGATTTGTTATGCATGTTTTTATTGATTGTTGGAAATTTCATTTTAGTGGTGGTATAGTTTATTGCCCAAATGCTGCATGAAAGTCTTAGGCACAGATGAATATTCTACAATACATAGGAGGTACAAGATTTTTTTTTTTTTTGGTGGGGTGGAAATTTTTTAAAGAGATGGAAATTTTTTAAAGAGAAAATTCACGTGATTTTGCTCAGTCTAATTAACTTAATATGGAAGTCTAAGTCTATAATGATCCTCCCTTTTATATTGCGCATGAGTCAGCATTACGAGGCCTGAACCATAAGTCTTCTCTCTCAATAATGATAATGTAGGTTGTTGGAGAGCTATGGCTTTGATGGATAAACGTTAGACAACATTGGATGCCTATGTTTTAGTCGAGCGACATCAACCATTGGATGAAGGGAAGTGATGACTATTTTTGTTAGTTGATGACAATCAGTGGTGGGTGGTGACAACTATCATTTACTTTTTTTGACAATGTTCGTTGGAGAATGAGAGATGGAGGGTGCTAACAATTACCAGTTTATTGATGAGGAGCAATGATAATTTTCAGTAAAGACCAACAATGGGGGCTTTGGAAGTTAGACAATGAAAGGTGGTTGGTTTGGTTCTCTACGTAGCTGGTTAGTAGACATAGCGAGCAAGATAAGTGTAGAAGTTACACAATTGAAGTTTCAAGGATAGCCTTTTGAGGCTTCAAATGACTACTAAATCTATGGCGTTCTTTTCATCAATAGTACGTGACTTATTTATAGGATTTTGGAGGGATATAGTAGTTCATTTCTGCAAAAAATCCAAACACTTCGTCAAACGATATGAATAAATTATTTTTTAATATATACTTTTAGGTCATTTTAGTGCTTAATAAACTTAGCCTTGAGTGATCTTGGACTCATTGGATTTGTTTCTACAAGACGCTTGTTTTGAATTTATCTCTCAAATGACCACTAGAAGTTTTCAATTATACTTATGAAATTTGAGCTCGAATCTCTACACAACATTCTTGACTTCATTGAGTTGCCTCATCAAACTGTATTGGCTTGGCTATAAGTTTAATGGAGATTGAATGATCTTGAAGTTTCTATCTTAGATATTTGGATATTTTGTGATTTGAAATTCACATGAAGTTCTAATGAACTTTCTTGTAATTTATCAATTTCTCGTATTTACGGATGTCAACATTTGTGCGTTCAATGATACTTAGGGCTTTGAAAAATTTGGGGCATAAAATTAGAACTATGGTGGAATTAGTCGGTGCTACTACTCGAATGTCAATGCGTATCTCCCCTTGATGTCATGAAGCAATTATTTTCATTTAGATTATAATTTAGACTTTTTAGTGAAGTTTGCATGCTTTTCAGGTTGGATATTATTAAAATTTTTTAATTAAAATCCTCCAAAATAACTAAATTAATTTTTGAGGCTTTATTGGAAGGATAGTATTAAACTTGAGATAAAAATATTGAAAATGGTCTTGGTTCTAAAAAATGTCAACAAAATTTAATTGAGTATGAAAATTGGCTTGACCATTCTTGGGCTGGTTCTGATGGCTTGACCAATCGTAGGCGGGTCATGTAATTGGCAAGCGACAATAGTGGCACATTAAAAATAGTTTTGTGACGTATGTATCATTTATTTATTTATTTAGTTATTTAAGTTTTTGAAATTTCTTTGCTTATCATCCATTTTAAATCTTATTAAGATTTGAATATAATCAATGCATCATTTTAAAATCCAAAAAAATAGCCACTACAATTTCATAAAAGATTTGAAAAACATTCTCTCTCCTCATTCTCTCAAATCGTATGAATACTGATTATGCATTGGTCAATTTGGTCATTATAGAATTGGCGACGAGGAATTGGTGATGAAATGTCATTGGCTATGGTCAACAATGATTACCATCGATGAAGACGTTGGAAGGTGGTCGAAACAATGAAATTTTCTATGTTTGATATTTACCGAAAGTGGAAGATGTGGCTGTCCTCACTCCTTACGAAATTGTAAAACTAAACGTCCGAGTGCAAAACTAAACGACCATGAGTTTTACATGGTGGTGGGAGCTTTGGAATTCTCTCTATTAAATATTCTTAAATGAACATGATCTCTTTATAGAGCTTTGGAAGGAGCGTTCTAGTCATTTCTTCCAAAAATTTGGATATTCTATTGAACGTAATGAATAAATCCGCTTTGATCATGATATATTTTTCATCATTTTGTTGCTCTAACGAACTTAGAGTTTTGGAAATATAGACTTGACAATTTTTGTCTTGTCAAAATTTTTGGTTTGAGCTCTTGTCAAAATGCTTGTTTTGAGTATCTGTGTGAAAACTTTGGAGGACATTTGGGCCTAGAAAAGTTCCTATTTATAATTTTGAGTCCTTGATTTTTATTCATTTGAACTTTAGATCCACATGCTCTTAGCAATATTTGGCTTGTCTTGCTAAACCGTGTTGTCTCGATTGTATTTTTGCTGAAAATGAAGTTTGAATGATCAAATGAATTCTTGAATTTTCTAGTGCTTCAAGATTTGAACTTTGTATCAAAATTTGAACTTTGTATCAAAATTTGTGCTTATTCAAACGTTTTTTTTTTTGGTGATGTAGGGTGATGTAGCAATACCTATGTTTTTGGTGATGTAGCAATACCTATGTTTGTGTACAAGATGAAGTTTGCCTATTGTAGCTGTAGTTTGATGGGCGAAATATTAAGACAGAACTATGAATCATAATTTATGTGAATTTCTGAAAGTAATGTACTATGAAATATGAATGTTTATCATTTAGGTGTAAATTTACAATTGCTTTATCTTTATACCATTATATTCTCGCTTTTTGAGATATGTAATACCTCATTATTCACACTTATACCACCCTTATGCACTCTATAACTTTTCATGTTTACATAAAATTTCCATTCTATAATGTAGGTCGCATGACTTTAAGTCAGCAAACCGTAATTATGTATATTTTTTGTAATACACCCATTAAGACCATATATTTTTTGTAAAACACCCGTAATAACTTTTTCATGTTTACATAAAATTTCCATTCTATAATATGCTTCGTTGCCGTGCATTTTTATTTGGGGCCTACACTTGTATTTGTCAATTTTTACCTCATTAGTGATTTTTATTTGGTTGTGATTGTGTTTTTGGGCATTGTATGGATAACTAAACTTGATATTGAATGTGCTGTTTAGTTAGTTATTACAGCTGGCGAGGACTGTACCTGTCGGATGTGGGATTTGGATGGTAACCTGCTTTTGATGTTCAAAGAACACATGTAAGTTGATCATGTGTTTGAATTCGATCGGTGGAAGTATCTCTGGGCAATGTTTCTGAAACTATTATTATGTTTTAAATTCATAGTGGGAGAGGCATATGGCGATGTTTATTTGATCATGGCTCATCCCTTCTAGTCACTGCTGGATTTGATTCTGCTATTAAAATGCGTCAGGTGCATTCTCCTTCAGTTTCAGAACCGACGAAGGATGATAGGCTGCTGAATAACGGGAATGATGTAAGAGAGATTTTTACTATTGCTATTCCTCAAGTAGCCAGACAGCATGGTCCGATGGACAGGTCCACACCTATTCTGTTCGTTGCATAAGATATATTTTTTTGAAGTACTTATTTAAACCATAAAGTCCTAATCTGTTTTTCCATGTTTTTTTAAAACCATTAAAATTGATTGACGATGTAGATTTTGAAGGCTTTGAATTAACCGAATTGCTTTAAAGTGTCATCTCAGAAAAATTAAAATGTACTGAGATCATTGCCTTTTAATTACATTGTCCCGCAAATTTTTTTTATTATTTCCTCGTCAAGTATTTGTATCTTTTGTGTTAGCTGGTACCCTTTGTACGTCCCTGATTATCAAATACAATAGGAGATGATTAGATTATCTTTGTGACACTTATGATCACTAGCAGTTTAATAATATTAGTACTAATACTAATAATCATAATAATAATTATTATTATCATTGTTTTTATTGTGTCATACTCTTTTTCTGTTCAATTGTGCAACAAAAAAAAATATTATTATTGACAAGACAAACAAACAAGCAGAGTTTCTATTTCTAAAAAAAACAACAGAAAATGGTTTTCAACTTTCACGTCACTTCTTACAAATTTCTTATCAATATTTGTTGGCGTTACTGGGGAGTGCTATGCATAATATTGTGCCGTTCAGGCACCCTTTAGAGGGTTATGGTGAAGATTCTCATCCAAAAGGTTGGGAGAGATACATAGCAGCTCTTCTTGAGTCACTAAGGAATCATTTGATCTTGGATGGCCTCTTTAGTGAACAAAGTAAAACTACTTGTATGTTGATCTTGGGGCAATCTGATTTGATAGACCCCGTCACCCTGCTTAACATCTAGAATTGGGGTTTGGCATTGATATTAGTGTCAGGGATACAAGAACTTCTTAAATATTTGTGATATGTTTTTTATCTTTTAAAAATGCTTGCTTTGATTTCGTAGTATTCCTTACACAATGTTCATGCTAACATCCTTCTAGGGCTTATATGGAATACATAAATGCGTACTAAGTTTAGCATTATGTGATTTTCTTAAAGAAATGTGGTATTTTTTTTAGGGCATTTTATGAACTAACAGATTTATATGTGAGTTTGAGCAAATGTATTTCTGTTGGATATTCAAAAGTAATTATATTTGCATCAACATTCAGTAGCATCTTGCTTAGAAACACTGAATAAGTTTTGCCCATTTTCCTTCAGAGTATTACAAAACTCTTGAACAGAATTGTCACATATTAAAGGAGAATATGTCAAAGTAAATGGCGTATATCCAAGAGATGTTAATGCCCTAAAATATAGTTGAAAGAAAGAAAATACCACATTTCTTTGCTAAACTTAATACACATTTATGTATTCCATATAAGCCCTAGAAGGATGTTAGCATTAAGTTTAGCTGGAAACCTTAGCATTAAGTTTAGCATTATGTAATAAATTAAGATCATTTTTTATGCAATATGCCCAAGTTTTTCTAGTTCTACCTTCGCCTTTCTTAACATAAGTCGAATATAAAACATCTACTTTCCTAATCGGACCATCAGATGGTCAACATTTAATATGAGCAAACCATCTAAGACGACTCTCTCTAATTTTATCCGTCACTGGAGCCACACCAGCCTTATCACATATATATTCATTTCACATTTTGTCTCTAAGTATAAAGCCACTCGTCCACCTAAGCATTCTTAAGCATTCTCATCTCATTCTCATCTCAACAACAATTAACTTAGTTTTACGCTTCTCCTTTAAAGGCCAACATTCAACCCCATAGAGCATTGTAGGTCTCACCACCATCTTATAAACTTTTTCTTTTAGTCGAAGCGGTACTTTTCTATCACACAATAAGCCCGAAGCATTCGTCCACTTCAACCAACCAACTTGAATTCTATTAATAACATCTCCATCTATAGCACCACACTTTGAACAATAGACCTGAGATATCTAAAGTGTTCAAACCTTTTAATAATTTGATCACCCATAGTTACAACTTTGTCACTAAAGCTACTACTACTAAAATCACATTCTATTTATTCAGTTTTAGTTCTACTCAAACCAAGGCCTTTAGATTCCAATAGATTCCAATGTATAGATTCCAATGTAGACCTCCATAATTCATGTTTTTCCTGAGCTATTTATCTAGTTTTATCCACAATAAGGATATCATCTGCAAAAAGCATACACCAAAGTACATGCTCCTGTAAATGTCCAGTAAGAACATCCATAACTAAAGCAAAAATAAATGGGCTTAAAGCTGATCCCTGATGTAATCCAACCGAAATAGGAAAATATTTGGCCAATGCTCATTCTGTTTGACACAAGTAAGTGTACATATCTTTAATGACTTGAATATAAGTCCTCTCAAAATCTTTCTTCTCTAGAACTCTCTAAAGGATATCTCTTGGAACCTTATCGTAAGATTTTTCTAAATCAATAAAAATCATATGTAGATCTTCCTTATTTTCTTTGAACTTGTCCATCAAACCTCTCAATAAATGTATAACTTCCATAGTAGGCCTGCTCGACATAAATTGAAATTGATTATGAGAAATCTTTGTAATACGTTAACCTTTATTCAATTACTCTCTCCCATAATTTTAAAATATGACACATCAACTTAATTACTCTATAATTTTTACACTCTTACACTCTTGTGCATCCCCTTTACCCCTTTATTTTTAAAGATGAAGACCAAAATTTTCTTCATCTGCTCCTCAAGCATCTTTTTTCAGTTTTTAAAACAATATTAAAGAGTATAGCAATCCAAAAAAATTCCCAAAGATTTTATATATTTCCACACTTCAATTCGGATATCATCAAATCCTATAGACTTTCCACCATTTATTTTATTTAAAGCCTCATCTATTTCCTTTTTACCAATGCGATGGTAAAAATGAAACATTTTATTATTATTAACTATTTTAAGATCACTACGACTGATTGTATTTTCAAAAAGTTCATTAACAAGTTTATCAAAATAACTCACCCACCTAGATTGAATATATATTTTTAAGAAAAAAAGTTTTTGATTTTCATCTTTAAAACAGTTTACTTGAGTTAAATCTTTACATTTTTTTTTATCTTTGTTTGACTAGTTTATACATATATTTTTTTATCCTATTTAGTATTTAATCTTTTATAAAGATCACTAAAAACAGAATTTTTAGCGCACAGATTGTTCTCTTAAACTCCCTACAGGTCATTTTATATTTTTTTTTAGTTCTCTAAGCTTTTCCACTTAAACCAATTTATATTACATAACTACTTATATTTTATTTTTCATTGCACATTATTATTCCACCACCAACTATTTTTATTTATAGAAATTTTTTCTTTTGGTTCTCCATTTACATCTTTTGCCACCCATTTTACCAATGATTAAAATTTGGTCTATTTTGAATTCTTATAATTGGATGTCAAATGGATAAACAATTGTTTTAATGATTATTTAGTTGATTTTTTTTTCAGTGTGCTTATTGCTTCTTCGTTGTAATTATTTCTATGTATTTCTATTCTTTAATTTTTGTTTTTCTGATGTAAGTTTCTGCCTTAATGTGCATTATGATACTTTTTTTTTGTTCATGAAAGTATCATGCCTGATTTATTTTTCGACTATGGTTAAGTTGATTTTTTTCTGTATATTTGATTGGCTCTTGTGGTCTTTTATTTGCTTATTTATATGTATTCCTTCTTTATGCTGCAGCAAAAGTGAATATGTACGTTGCTTGTGTTTTGCTCAAGAGAATGCTCTCTATGTTGCCACTAACAATGGTTTATTGTATCACGTTGAGATTTGCAATCCCGGGGCTGTAAAATGGACTCAACTCGCCCAAGTGAGTAAAGAATCACCAATTGTTTGCATGGATTTAATGCCTTTGAGATCTTGTAAATCTTCTTCATTTATGGAGTATGTCATTGCTGTTGGTGATGGCATGGGAAAAGCTACAGTCATGAAGGTGATCGGTGGTACATCAACTTCAATGGTGGTTTTCTCTCTTGCTTGGTCTGCTGAAAAGAAGAGACAACTGTTAGGAATCTATTGGTGCAAGTCACTAGGCTGCAGGTGAGTATTAGGTGATTGTATTTTTTTTTGGAGCAATAACATACATACCACAAAATTCTTATATAATTACATCTCACACCTAAACTTTGATATTTACATGTATACCACTCATATCTGTAACATCACATAAAAAATATCACAATTACTAACTTTTTAAAAGTGAACTACAGGTTTTTATATACGGGTTTATAATTCCAAAGTGTTATAAATATAAAAATAAAATTTTAGGAGTTAGATATGTAAATACATAAAGGCTTGTGTGCATGATGTAACTTTTCCTTTTTTTGTTATATAGTGCAGATTTTCAAAGGGTTGATCATTTATGCTCTTCATTAATAATGCAGACACCTTTTTACAGTTGACCCTAGAGGGATGTTAAAACTTTGGAAAATAAACAATGCTTTAGAGTCTGACACTGATGAGAACAATTTGCAACCCCAGGTCTCTTTAATTGCGGAGTTCACATCGTATTTTGGGGCACGGATAGTGTGTCTGGATGCTTCAGCAAGAGATGAGGTAATTCCTATGAAATGCATTTGCAATGTTATACTATTCAATATGTACATTTTTTGTGGGTAATGTACGGAAATACTCAAACATACTAATTTTAAAGGAGGGTGAGATCACATACTTTTGGTTCTTTGGAATTATTACTGTCAGCTTGACGAGGGCACATCTCACTTTTACTTGTTAGCATCAAATTCTTTTTTTTAATACTGTAGTAAATTTCAACTCCAAGTGAGAGCAATTTGCCAAAATTATGTGCATGTGTGAGCATATGTGAGGGTATGATGTAGATATTGACCATTACTATAGAAGAAGGATTATATTCACAAAATTGTGATTTAATATTGGTGTTGTTGTATATCCTTATATATATAAAGCGTGCAATCATTTTTCCGTCTGAAAATTTTCTTTTAATTCAAGTGTTGAAATGTTTTAAGCTATAACTTGTGAGTACCAAAGCCTTTTCACTTAAAGCTGTTGACTTATGAGAGCCGCATGAGCAATTTGTTTACTTGAACTAAATTGTTTGGTTGGTGTGACAACATGCTCGAGCTTACAGCAATATAGTTTTAGAACGTACCTTTACTTGATGTGTGTAACGTGATATTTACTTGTAGGTTTTAGTATGTGGTGATCTGCGTGGTAATCTTACTGTATATCCCTTGTCAGAGGACATAATGAATTCTGTCGCTATTGAAATGGTGAAAAAGGTTTCCTTAATAAATCGGTTTAAAGGAGCACATGGCATTTCCACCGTAACCAGCATCATGATTACTATGTTGGATTTCAACCAAATGGAAATACGCACAGTAAGTTGTTAAACCTGAAAATTTTGTCAGACATTCAAAAAAGGCAGACTGAACTCGAGGAATAAAATTTCTTTTGTTTATAGACAGGTGGTGATGGTTGCATTTGCTATTTCAAGTATGATAAGAAATTACAAGTACTGGAATTTATTAGAATGAAAGAAGTGAAAGAGTTAAGTACAGTTCAAACTGTTTACACAAGTTCGATCCCTTCTATAGAATCTCCAATGGCTGAATATGCAATTGGCTTTACTTCCGTGGACTTTATCATGTGGAACCTAGCAAATGATACAAAGGTATTTCAAATGCTTATTTACGTCTAAATATTCAAACTCAAGACCAATGCTTCTTTTGCTTTCAACAGATGTTAGAAATTCCTTGTGGGGGATGGCGGCGCCCATATTCTTTTCATTTGGGGGCTGTTCCTGAGTATCAGTTCTGCTTTGCATATGTTAAGGTCCGTAGAATTTATTCCTGAATTATTATCAGTCATTGAGGTATTCATAAATCATAACATAAATCTTTTAGTTAAACCAACTTCTGGTAAGAATCATCTGCTTGTTAATAAAGATGGTTTCATTTATTTATCAATTATAATTTTTGTATTATATCAATAATGGGCGCATGCCCAAATGTTTCCAGGATTTTAACATCCATATACATAGGCGGTGGGTGCCTGCCCATGAAAGACAGCAACACACACAGGTTTTGCATCTGCAATACCATGGAAGAGAGATACATACGGTGTGTTTCATATCGTTTCCTCTGCAATCAAATCCAGTAAAACCTTGTGATTCGATGATTGTCACAGGCTGTGAAGATGGAACAGTGAGATTAACAAGGTTAGAAATAGCAATGAGAATCATCGATGTTAGTTTTTTTTTTTTTAATGTTTTCCTATTGCTATCCAACATTGTTTTTTGCTGTTGATTAGCTGTGCAGTTTCCTTCTTGAATAAGTTTATGGTAATTGGTTGTCATTTGTGCTGCCATTCTCAGTTTCTGCATTTGTAGAAATAAGAAATTTGGGTATCTGCTAGCTTAGTTTGGTGAAGATATTGGAAGTTCTTTCCATGAACTTGGGATTGAATCCTGTCTACGTAGCTCTTGCATTCAACTTTCCCAGAAAAGAAACCTGCCATGTAGAGTTTTTTCAAATTATAGTATAGCTAGTTTTTCTGTGTTTCTGTGGATGCACTTTTCTTTTGTATTCAAGGCAATGGTGAATACTCTTTTTTATTATTTAAGATACCCAAGGCAATTGTGGATCTTATCATTGAATTCAGCAGGTGTAAATCTCTGAACTCAGAAAGTTGGCGTGAGTCAAAGCTACTTGGTGAGCATATTGGTGGATCAGCAGTGAGATATATATGTTTTATATCGAAGATATATTCAATTGGGGCTGATCAAACTTGCTGTATCTTGAATGATGTTTTAGATTGCAGCAAAACTGAACCTACCCTACTTATTTCAGTTGGTGCTAAACAAGTTTTAACTTCATGGATTTTGTGTTATCAGACTGCAGATCATACTGACGAGCATCTTGATGTTAGGGAATTAGAAAATACTTATTGTTCTTCCAACTGTAAACATTCTTCTATCTGTTTTCAGTGGCTGGCTACCCATAGCCCGTCAAAATATGCGAGTCCACGGAGAAGGTTGGGAAAACTACCAGACGCTACTGAACATAGAAATGCGTCCGATGCGAAACCAGTAGCATCTATAGTTGAAAATAGAGAGCAAAATTCCAATTATGCATCCATGGATATGCATGAAAATGATTGGAGATACCTTGCAGTCACTGCCTTTTTGGTTAAACATGTTGATAGCAGGTGATAAAATTTTTCTTGTTGCTATTGGATTTCAGGATTTGAACATTGTTTTGTTTTCTGGCTTTCCAGCTTTGTGAGACAAGTAAATGGAAAAAAAAATTGAAAATGATAATTCTTTTATTTTTTAATCAGGTTTACAGCTTGTTTCACTGTTGTTGCTTGTTCAGATGCAACATTATCACTGAAGGCTCTTCTTTTGCCTTATCGCCTTTGGTAAGTAGCATGCAAAGCGGACAACTGATAGTTTAATTGGAAGTAGACTACTCTGCTAATATACACAGATCCTTGTGTCCCTGATATTCCCCAACTCCACGACACCTGTTCTTCAAAAATGATTTTTTGAGATTTTTTTTTTGAAAACACCATTTGACAGGTTTGATGTTGCTTTATTGGTGCCACAACCATCTCCAGTGCTGACGCTGAGACATGTTGCTGTTCCTCTTTGCATCAGTGCTTCTGGTATGTCTCTACATTTGAATTTGCCTAATAATGTGTATGAACTCGATGTTTAATCTGTTCTTTATCGTGCAAATTAATATTAATAAGTTAGCTTGGTAAAATATATTTTAATAATAATGATCATAATATGATAAATTATTAAAAAAATAATTTTATGATAATTTACGGTTTGGCCACTAGTATTTAAAAAGTGATGAAAATCATTATGATTTTTATTTCAAAGGGAATTTGATAATTTCTCATAGGAAATATGCGTATGTGATGATAAAGTATATCTTGTTAATTTTTTGTGACAAATCAAATAACATGGCCATTAAAATAATAAAGCTGTTATTGCGTTTTCAAAAGAGCATATGGTATGACCAGCAAATTATCAGTCGAACAATAGTTTTATTTATTTGATGACTACATTATCATTTAATTTACCACTTATATTTATGGTGAATTGTTTTATCACCATTCATTGGTATTTTTTGTGGGAAATGACCCTAACAATCCTCAGAGTGTAACTACAATGATTCTGTTTATTTCGAATGTTAGCGGCAAAACTGTAAATCAGAATAAAACAGGAAAGTTAAAGAGTAATATATATATATATATATATGCATAACTTAAAAAAAAATAATAAATAAATATTTACAATTATTCTCAGAAATTTCTGCTAATTGAAATTTTTGTCCTAAAGCGGTCAGCCACCTTATTCATTCTAAGAAACAAACAAATCAACCACGGATTCTAGAGAGAGAGAGAGAGATGGCAATGAGTTATGTATAAACTTGAGAGCTTCAAAGAATGCTATCCCGGGACAGCATGTTTGACTGTTTTGTGATGCTCAATTTGCTAATGACTGAACTGAGTGCTAGTTGACTGTGGACGAAGTGCAAATAATGAAATAGAGCCCAATTAGAAGAGAGTCCTGGCTGGCCTCAATATGGATTAATTTCAGATTATAATACCAACTAGAAACTTGGAGGTTGTATCAGGACCAACTAAAATGTTTAAATAGTAAATATATTCTCTATCTTCCTATAAACGAAAGATAGGAAAATTTAAAGTGCATTTAGGGTGAAATGGTTCCTTTTATTCGGCATATTCAATTACATACTGGGCTGGAGTATAGTATGCTAAGGATTCTTTGTTTGCTATTTTGTTCAGTTGAAATGTAAGAAAGCTGGATTGATATTTAGCGATTGAGAGCTGCCTCTTATCTATCACTTGGAGGATCAAGCTTCCAGTACCTTGTATTGGTTCCTAATTATTGGCTAATCTAGGGGTTGCCTTTAATTATATGAAGTGCCAAATAAGGAAGTTTATCAAAATTTATGGTTTTGGTTAAGAAACAAGAAAGATATTACTAGAGGTAAAGTTTGGCCTGATAAATAGCTTCTCAAGTACATAATTCTTGCATATTCTTCATAATCTTTAGGAGTTTCAATTCATGGATTGTATTTCATTATCTTCCAGGAAGTTAAAAGTTTAAGTAGAAGACAGTCTGCCCGAGCAAGTTATAGAATACTGATTTACACCTTTATTTTTCTTATTTGTGATCTTTTCATCTTAGTTGGTGATGCTTCTTGGAACATTTAATTTGATTCGGCTGTCCTGCAAGTTTTATGACTTCTTCCATTAGCTTTATTCAAATAACTATAATTTTCATCTTTGTAGGTAATAACTCAACTCATGTAGCGCATATTGTTATTAGTGGTTCTACAGATGGCAGCATCTCTTTCTGGGATCTTACTGAAACAGTGGAAAATTTTATGCAGCTTCTTTTGGATTATCAGCCTAAATTGTTTATTGACAGTCAAAGAAGGCCTAGAACAGGAAGAGGAAGTCAGGGTGGGCGATGGTGGAGATACTTGATCAACCAACCTAGTGGGAATAAAATGAAAGATTCTATGGGCAAAAACAAACTTAGAGATGGCACATCTGCCTTAAGTATCGAAAATAATACTCCTGAATCCTCATGTGAGCAGGAAAGCCATCTTGTGCGGGACCAAATAGGTAGTCACCATACTAGAAGTTCTGATTCCTCTTCTTCACTTGATGCTCGTTCTATGACCTCTTTAGCAAGACAAGAACTTCTGCCTTTGTTTGTCCTTAGTTCTGTTCACCAGTCGGGCGTCAATTGCCTTCATGTGTCAGAGATGAAGGATTCTAATGGCAAACTAGGGCAAGTTTATTGTGTTGTAAGTGGTGGGGATGACCAGGCAGTGCACTACCTTTCCTTTCAGGTTGATACACCAATGATAAACTCTGCTTCAACCTGTGGTCAAATCATTGATTTTGCTAAACATACGCAGAATGTAAATCAGTATCAACCATCAGGTATTTATATACATGCTATGGCTATTATGCAGAACTTTGTGTTTCACTGAAGAACAAATAATAACATCTTGTAGGATCAAGCTCCGTCGAAAAGTGTTCTTATAACATTATGAATGATGATCATCACATTAGAATACTTCAGAGGCAAAGCGTCAACTCGGCTCACTGCTCATCAGTGAAAGGTACCAATTACGTGATCCTTTTGATTAATTCTGAAGTTGAGATTGGTACTTTCTAATTGCATGGTACTAACGTGTAATGCAATTGAAGACTTTTGATGATAAGAATCTGATAATTGTTTTATTATTTTATACTATTTCTGTATGCTTTGGAATTTGACCTTGATAAATTTTTTATTTTAATTTTCAATCGTGAAAAAAATGAAAGATTGAGATAAGTTATGTAAGGTTACTGTATTGAAATTATCATTTATGCTAGCTATTTATGATAGGAACGTTCTTTAGTTATTATTATTATTCTATTTTTTCATTATTGATATTCTACTTCATCACACACACACACAATATATATATATATATATATTGTGTGTGTTCATTCTATTGGTTTCTATTGGTTAGATATAGGCATATGCATGTTTGTGCTTGCATAACAATTTAGTGAAGTTGTATTTTTTAATCGTGTCTCCTATCTTAAACTTAGAATACTCTTAGTTTCTCTAAACAACATCCCATCAATGTCACATTCTGCTAAGTTATGATCTGTAGTGGCCTACTCTCAAACTTCCTTATGTATTTTATTTGTACTGTATTTGCTTCTACCTTAATAATATCATCATTTTAGCTGTAGACTGTTCAAGTATTTGTTCTTAGTTTCTTATGAATCCTTAGGTCGTTGTGATCCATCTTTGTTACCCATTGGTGATTGCTGGCTGTTTTTTGCTCTTTATCACAATGGCCTCTCTATTAATATTCTTTGTCAATAGTCTCCTTTGTTATTTCAGTCGATACTCTCTATTGATATTCCTTTTATGACATTGATCTCATTGTTGACTCCTTCCATCTTATTCAAACTACTCTCTTTTACAGATTGATGATGCTTCTCTTAACACACTTGCAACTTCTGGACGACATAACCTTTGACTAATTTGTCTCTATCTATCAATGTTTCCAAATTAAATTTGACATATTTTATGCTACCTCGTGTTTGCTGGATAGTGTATCATATCTAAGTTATCACCTGTGCTATTTGTTTCTAGCAGGAAT
>NW_018165280.1:4169705-4180982 GCF_001263595.1 Phalaenopsis equestris
TCTAGCAGGAATGTGCGTTTTTTGTTATTTTTTTATATGTTTATTTTGAAAGATATTTGTTACGACTCAGCCTGAGAACTCGGAATTAATAAAGCAGAAACTGTCGGTCGAACGGATGAAAACTTCATAATTGTTTCATTTCTTAATTAAAATGAAATCCAAAATACAAAAGAGCCATTTTATTTGTAAAATTAAAGTTTAAGCCAGTTTGTATAAATTTTTAAATTTTTACAACTGACATAATAAAAACTAAAATTTAGTACATATCAGTTTGCACTCTTCGGCATTTGTACATACTCTCTAGAGTCCATCTAGCCTAAAATTAGTTTTTCTAGAAAATGTTAGCAACAAAAGATTGATTTAAAATTTCTCAGTGAGCAAATATTTCTAAATCACAACAATTCTAATTTTTTAAATATTTTTATAAAGGTGTAGTAAAAAAACAGTTTCATTTATTTTCATTTATTTTTATTATATTTTTCATTATTGGGATTCTTCGTCTAAACATATATTTTAAAAAATAAATATATGTTTAATATTTTCCAACCCACCATAAATGTAGACAAATATTTTCATTTTCATTTTCGCGCATGGGGACATTTCATTCTTCTGCCAGTATCATTCACGGGGACTCTCATATGCATGCGCATATTATATTTTATTTTTTTCTTGCATTTAACTTTTTAAAAAAAAATTCAAACTTTAATATTTAAAAAAAATTAGAAATAGTAAAAATAATTGTAAATAAATAGAACTATTGTAAAATAAATACATATTTATCTATCTTTTTTTTTTAGTAAGCTATCCTTTTTTCTTAGGTTAAACTAATTCTTAGTTGCACTTATAATCACAATTTAAATATGTTTAACTTCTGTTCAGAGCTAATCTTTCCTATTAATTTTAGTTTTACTAATATTTTTTTCATAGTTCATTTATTTAAGTATATAAAGATATATACATATATGTATAGGAATACTAAAATTTTTTATTTAACCATATTTAACAAATAGATTATTTTCTATCATGTAACATTATTAAAATGTTTAATGTAGTCTAGCACTACTTAATTATGAACTTTGAACTTCAATTATTCAAATTGGGCTTCATACTTGGAATTCTTCCCCACTTGCTTTGGCCTTCTCGCTAATCACCTTAAATAATTCTTACACAATTTTAATTAATTGACATACAATATATATTTTTTTGAAATTTCATTTTTTTAAATTAAATTACCTAAAACCTTACCTTAAGCCCTTAATGCTTCCCGCCTCACCCTAAATATGCCAACCGAGCAAAATAAGGCTCGGTTCCACACACTATCCTCCTCCCCCTGCTTGGTTAGAGCTCAAGGAAAATCGCTTGTTCTTCCCTTCCCCTTAACTGGGATTTTCTGACAATGCATGAGGAATACTTTCACGTGCCGCTCGATCCTATATCCTCTCGATCGGTTAGGACATTGGAAACCTCGACTTAAGCTTACGAGCGCTTCTCGCCCGCAGGAAATGTTGTAGCTAGCTCTTGATGCTCTCAATCTCTCGCTCGTGGTGATCAGCAGAGCTGCTCAGTTGAAGGAACCGCTTGCCTTCTGTTTGCCTGCTGCTCGCGGTAACCAATAAAGCCATTCGATTTCTCCTTCTCCCTCTTTTTCTTCCTCTCAACTTTTTTTTTCTTCTTCTTCTAGACTCAGCCGGCTTTGGCTCCTTGCCTCAGCTTAGAATGCTTCTCTCCCTCTCCCATTGTCTCTCGCTCTATCCGTCTCGTGTGTGATGGGTTCAAATTAGATGGAAACGAGGGATAAACACTCACACGATAGGGGACTTTTTTAAACGACACTTGCATCCCATGTGTCGTAAATAGGTAAAGTGTTATTATTATTATTATTATTATTATTATTTTATTATTAAAAAGACATTATTACAATATTCTTCTTTTCATTATTTTTAAAATTTTTTTTCTTTTGTTTATATACAAACATATATATTTTATTGAAGTGTCAATTCAATAAAGATGTGTTGTTTGTTAATTCTCCCTCTTCCAACATACAAAAATGATGTTATAAAATTTTACCGAAGAATAATGGTAGATTCAACCCTGGCACATTAGCCAACTTTTTATTTTGAACTAGAAGGAAAGGTTTATTTGATTTTCTTACAAATCGGGCTGAGAAGCTAGCTCGAAGATTGTTAATCAATTGAAAATCGATTCGAATATGAGCTTGAATCAAGATCAGATCGAATAGAACAAGTCAAGTTGTGAGCCAAACATTTGGATTAGACTGCTTTCGATCCAATTTTGAGTCAGTATCGGATCAACTTGATCGATATTTTGATCGGATCGAAATTATATGAAGATAGAAACGAACGGTGGATATCAACACCTCGATTCCGTGGATACGTGATTATGTGAATAACACTTATGGGGCTAATGTCGTCAACCCTAAATCCTTTTCATTCTCACAGGCCATAGATGCTCCCATTGTTTTGTTTGCATTGTTGTCTATGTTGGGCCTTTGCTGTCTTCCCTTGTCGAAGTCCCTAACCTTATGTAAGGAACTAAATCACTACTTCGGTGTTCTAGCAGGCTACAAACTTTCAATGGTGTAGTTTTCTCATTTTCTAATCTCTATCTCTTCAACCTCACCTTCTCTTTTTGGTTTATTCATAACTTCCTTCTCTCAACCTTACATTTTTCATTTAAGATAGTTGTCGTCTGTTGCATCTCTAGCTCTCTAATTTGTCATGGTAAATGTTTATACGTTCTCTCGGTTTGGGATTGGCAAACGACAATAAGAAAAATTTGCATATAAGGGGTGCTTCATGTTTTGTGTCAAGAGAATTTCCTTAGCTCCGATTTTATTAGTTAGAAAATGAAAGGAATTTGGTTTGTTTTAATGTTTATATGTTCTCTCCGACCTCACCTCCTCTCAAGTTACCTTTTGTTTTTATCTCTGATGTGAAATATGCCATTGAAGGATTACTTTTATTTACATATTTAGATAATTATAATTTTGTTGTTGTTGATTGCTATTATTTAGAGGGCGCTCAATGTTCAATGTTCCTCCAAGTTTATAACCATGTTCTGTCGGTTGTTATTGCAATGGTGATTTTGCTGTGGTTGACAACCTCAATTTTTCTGATTTTTTTGTAGTTGATGGATGTTCTTTAGAGCTGTCATTAACTCATGGTTGTGTTTTCAAATTGAGCTCTATTTTCTTTAGAGTTGTCATCTGTCATGAATGTTTTTATTAACATTTTCTCTTTAGGGTTGAATGAAGGATTGTTGAATGTTCTTTAGGGTTGTCATGGACTCATTGTTGTGGTTGTCGGATTTGCTCGCTATGATGATCAGTTTTTTTTTTTTAAACAGAAAAAGAGAAGCTTATCTCACAGGTAAATTAAGATAGGGCCATGAAATTAGTAGATATTATGGTTCATGAGAAGATAAATTTTTTATGCAATCAAGAAACTATATGGGCTATAAAAAAGACTATGGAGAATGATATATTAGATTTTAAACTTTGATTTTTTAGGCAGGAGTCGTAGTAGAAATGTTGTATGTGTAATTATAGATAAGAGCTTGAAAGTTAAAGTTGTAAAAATTTATAGAATTGTAGTTTAATGAAAAGATAAAAAGTAAAGATTTAATTCAAGTGCACTGTATTAAAGATAAAAATCAAAAAGTGTTTTTCTTAGATGAGAACATTCAACATAGATGGGTGTTTTAAAAATATAACCGATTTTAGTGATCTTAATATTGTCAATAATAATAAATTTTTTTTTTTTATCATCACATTAGTAAAAAAACAAGTTGATGAGGTTTTAAAAAAATTAAGGTCGAAAAATAGTAGGACTTGATGGTATCCCAATAGAAGTGTGAAAATATCTAGGATATTTGAGAATTTTTTTGGATTACTAAACTTTTTAATATTATTTTAAAAAATAAAAATATATATGAGTGGAGGAAGAGTATTTTGGTCAAAATAAAGGGGATGCACAAGGGTGTAAAGTGTAAATGAATTAACTTAATGTGTCATACATTAAAATTATGGGAGAGAGTAATTGAACATATGTTAAGACGTGACAAATGTTTCTCAAAACTAGTTTGGATTTATGCAGAGGAAGTCTACTATGGAATCTATATATCTATTGAGAGTTTTGATGGAAAAGTACAAAAGGGAAGTTCTTTGGAGGGTCTTAGAAAAGAAAGACGTTAATATGACTTATATTTAAGTCATTTAATATTATATTAGAACTATTATTTGTGTTCAAATAGAAAGAAGATTGACCAAATATTTTCCTACTTCAGTTGGATTACATCAGGGATCAACTGTAAGCCCATTTTTTTGCTTTATTTATGGAAGCTCTTACTGGATATTTGTAGGAGATATATCTTGATATATGCTTGTCACTTATGATATCGTTCTTGTGGATAAAGCTAGAGAAAGGGTTCAGGAAAAAACTTGAATTATGGAGGTCAACTTGAGTATCTAAATGCCTTCATTTGAGTAGATCTAAACCTTAGTAAATGGAATGTAAATTTAGTAGTAGTTGATCTAGCAGCGGAGTTGTAAGCGAACATTTTAGATGTCTCGGGTTTATTGTTCAAAGTGATGGTGATATAGATGAGAATGTTTTTAGTAGAACTCAAGTTGAATGTTTTAAGTGGAGGAATGCTTCATGCCTTTTGTGTGATAGAAAAGTACCATTTAGACTTGAAAGGAAAATTCCATTTAGACTTGAAAGCATTTAGACTTGAAAGGAAAATTTCATGAGATTATGTGCAATGCTTTATGATGCATAATGTTGGCCTATAAAAGAGAAGCATAGAAGTACGGTAATTGTTGCTGAGATGAGAATTTGCTTAGATGGATGAGTGGTTTTGCATTTAGAGATAAAATGTGAAATGAATATATCTATGAAAGGATTGGTGCAGCTCTAGTGTTAGACAAGATTAGAGAGAGCCCTCTTAGATGGTTTGGTCACATTAAACATCAATCATCTGAGGATCCAGTTAGGAGAGTAAATGTTTTAGATTTGACTTACATTCCAAAAGGTAGAGGTATGCCTAAAAAGGCACGATCATTTTGTATAAAAACTTATCCTAATTTATTAGAATTAAATGAAAATATGCACTCAATAAGATACGATGGAGAAAAACGATTCATGTAGCCGACCCCACTTAATGGGATAAAGGCTTCTTGTTGAAGCTTCTCAATAATATTTATACAAATAAAGGGAAGTGAGATTAATTTAGTGTGAAGAATGAACTTCTTTTATTTTGAAGTAAAAGGTGGTTGGCTTATAGCATAAGGCTGCTGCTCATATCGATATGATGAAGTCAATAAGAATGGACTGTGGATTTTATTTTACCAAGTATGTGTGATATGAGGACTTAAATAGTAAATAGAATGAATGAGTCATGAAAAACGGTCAGCTCTTGTAGGATTATTTTTGGGTTTGTGAATGAGACATGAGAAACATTTTGGTCCATACTATAGGCATTTGGATTTACTATTGAGTGCGTGTCTAATGATTTCTGAATTAGGCATGTGATGTATGTGTCTTGAGATACACAAAAATGGAGTACTTTATGCTCTGTAAAGTAGAACGACATTGCAATGATAAGTCTCACTTCATGCACCGTAAATCAACCGCATTTTGGCTTGTGGCCGCTGTGGAAAGGTTAATACATTTGCATAAAGTAAGATTAGGCGTACACTCACTTCTTTTATTAGAGCGTGAACAATTACAGTGTTTAGATATTGAGTATTAGGCTGTTTGTTTTTTGCTCTTTTGTTCTCATACTGTCGTCTTGCTGATAATTAATAGGTGTTACACACTTCTTTTAATTTATGGAGAGGTTGATACATTTGCAAAAAGTAAGAATAGAAACTACACTTGCTTCTTTTATTTTAGCACGAGCAGCTACACTGTTCAGATATTGAGTATTAAGATGCTTATTTTTGCTCTCTTGTTTTTATATTATTGTCTTACTGATAATGAATGAGTGCCACACTTGCTTCTCATTTGGTGATATGGTTGGTTATTTTGTGCATTCAATTATATTTTTGGAGCAATGATGTAAGACAGCCACAGAGACTGAATTGGTTATCTTTAATTTTGGTGTATAAGTGTGTTGTGAAGATAAATGAGTGTTTTATGTTTTATGCTTTTTTGTTTTCTTTTTAGGGTGTCAATTGATCAATAAGATAATAATACATAGTTAAATCCATACTTTTAAGTCACACCAACTTGTCAGATAACTTTGGATGGAGTTGGCTGCATAGCCTTGGAAATTTTTGAGAGAATTTTTTAACCGCCTGACCATTTGTATAAATTGGAACCTTGTACTAGATTCTTTTGGGTGTTGTGTACTTGTGAGGCTTAGTAGTTATGTCATTGTGAGGTTAAATAGGCATTTTCTAATCTCTGTTTTCTTCTTTTCTATTTTCTGTTGTCTGTTTTATGCTTTTTGGGGTCTCTTACTGATAGTGTTAGCTAATTGTTTTTTTTTCTTTTTTAAATTATCCAGTTGGTTTTCTCTGTGGTTCTTTGGTTGTGGCTGATAGTGTTGACTAGTTGGTTTTCACGGCTTGGCTGGTTGGATTTTTCCGGGATTCTCATGTTGATAGTGTTGACTGGCTGGTTTGTTTGGTCTAGCTGTTTGGTTTTTGCTTTTTGACATTGCTGGTGGGTAGTGTTGACTCATTTGTTTATTTGGCTTGGCTCTTTGGTTTTTTTTTATGGTTGTTGTTTTATTTTCCTTCTCTGAAGATCATTCTGATGAAAATTATTTATTCAATAGTATTTTATGGAGGATAATATTGGTTTTTTCAATTTATGAAAGATTAATATAGTTTGCTCAGATATGTTTTTTTTGTGAGTATGGATATTACTAGTTTGGCCTTGCCAACTTTGTTCGAGTTTAAGAGCAGTGATGATAGCCAACAAAAAAACAATAGTTCAATCAATTAATAGGTGTTCGGTTTATTTGAAATCCACGTGGGTTTATTATTTTCAACTTGAATTTTGCTGATATATGTATTTTTTGAATTTTTGGTTGATACTCCTTATAGTTTAGATGTCTACTTCTTGGACTTGAACTTCTTAAGTTGAATTTGGAAGTGACTTGGACGGTGCCATCCATTGTGAAACTTGGTGTTTTATCTGAGCTCACGTTTTAGTTTTCATTTTTCTTTTATATCTTCCCTCATTTTTAGAAGCATTATATTTGTCTAGTTTTAATAAATGCAAGAATTCTTTATTTTTATTTCTTCTTTCACAAATTTGAGGTATGTCATATGCTCTAGTCCAGAATCCTGATATAAGCATTCTTTAATTTTATTTTTTCTGCAGATATTCTAACATTTTTAGGACTTATTTTTTTTTTCAAGTTTTACTTTTGTATAGTATTAAAGAAATTTGCTTTTGAAAACGAATTACATTATTTCAATATTTTAAGTTATGTGTAATTTAATTTTTGTATTTTATAGTTAGTAATTATAAATTTGTAATTTATAATTTGTACAAATGGTATTTGTTTGGCTTTGCAACTGTTTAGTCTCTTTTAACCAAAAAAAAGGGGGTTCTATTTCTTTTTTGGGTATTTTTTCTAAGCTCAATTCTTACGTTATATCACTTATATGTTATTTAATTTTTGTATTTTATAGTTATCAATTGCAAATTTGTAATTTGTTCGATTTTGAGCCAGCTCATTCTCCTTTTCAAGTCAGATCGAGTAGTGTTTCAAGCTGGAACGAGCATTTGTTCCAGCCGAATTGATCCTTTTTTGATCCGGATCGATCAGGCTCACAAACCAAAAAAATAGCATTCGAGCTTTCTTTTTTATAATTTGAACTATATTGAAAATCAAACAACTCGATCCAATTTTTGACTTCGATCCATAATATTTAATTTTGATCAGATTTCGAGATCAGGTCATTCACAACCCTACTTACAACCTTTGATCCTCTAGCAAAATTAGAACTCTCGACAACAGCACTTTTGTTTTTTTCTTAATCTTCCTTTGCCGTTCTCTTTATTTTTGATGGCATGAAGATATTGACATCTTTCTTTTAACTTGTTGTTTGGGCTTTATGTTATTTTGTATGCGCATTATTTTAATATATGCACTGAAGGATCTTTTCTATACAAGGACACGTTAGGCTTAGATTAGGAGAGTTTGGTTAGTTATTAATTTTTTTTTAACACTTCTGCCTCTCTTGCTCACACAACCAAATCTCTCTATCCCCTGTCAAAATTTATCCGATCCACCACTGTATGTTTGGTTCATTTCTGTCTCTCTGGTTTCCGTGGCTTGCCTCCTATCTATATCTCATGTTTCCTGGAAACATAATCTGAACACAAACAAGCTTTTCTTCCTGCACCAATAATGATGCTTTCGATCCTGCACCCAATTAAATTATTGGTTGACTAACTGATCAAATGTCTTTATGGTGAGTATTGACTGCACTTTTTAGTTATATGAACTTCTTGAGCATATTATACTGAATCTGATTCACACAATATTACAGCTTTTCTGTATAATATTTGTATAAGGTACTGGCTTTAGGATTTAATTTTAATGCATAATTTATATGAAAGCCAAATTCCTATCCATTTCTGTCTTATGTTTCTGTCTTATGTTAATAGTCTTTTTTTCATACAGAATCATGCTTAATGAATAAGGACCTGCTCCTCTGTTTGCCTTCTATTTTATTCCAACTCTATTGCTCTCAATCTAGGTATTTGGACAAATGGCCTTTGGGTTTTTTCTACGGGTCTCGATCAAAGGATTCGATGCTGGCAGATTGGACAGGGCGGAATGCTCATCGAACACTGTCATTTGATCATCAGTGTTCCTGAGCCAGAATCGCTTGATGTATTGACCATTGATAGGTGGGTGATTTCTAGCCAATATTCCGAACAGAGAAAACTGAAAAAATAGTCCCCCGATTTCTTACATGGGGTCATTTTAATCCTAGAGTCTATAAAAATGCTAGATTAGTCTTTCAACTTTTTAAATTGGGGTTGAATTTTAGTCCATATTAAAAAAAATTGAAGATTAAATTAGCACTTTTATAGACTCTAGGACTAAAATGATCTCTTGCAATGAGCCAGGAATTATTTCGCGAATTTTCTCATTCCGAATACTTCTCTATTTTTCTTCATTTTATTATTGATTCTAATGTATATCATTGGTTGTTGATATTTTTATCTGGATCAGAGGAAGGTACCAAATTGCTGTAGCTGGGAGAGGCTTACAGATCATTGATTTCTTCGCACCAAGTTCTGAATGAGAAATCCTGATTCTGCATTCTGCCGTGCTTAAATGAGTTTCTTCTAGAGTTGGTAATCGACCATGTGATTGTTTTTCTTTGGGAGTTGGGACCTGGTATTCCTTTGGTTCCTTCTCGTTAGTTATTTGAAATTATTTGTAATATATCCAAAGAATCATCATCTTTTGCGCCAGCCTTGTCTGTTGTTTCATTTAGATTATGCGTAATTTATATTTTTGTAATGAGCATGGTGATCTTTATTCGATATAACATTTTAAATTGTAGAAAATCAAATATAAATGAACTGTTTTTTTTTTTTGATTGATATGTTGCTTGATTAATTTATTTATTCCTTGTTTTTGTAAGTCTTCATTCAGAGAAAATAATAGAGAAGTATTGCTATTTACTTGCTATAGACATATAGTTATTACTTTGATCTCTAAATACAATTAAGGTCATACTTTTGCTTATTTTAGGCTTATATCTTTGGGTGATACTATTTTTAAAGTCATTTCTAAGCTTCTAGGTAGAGATATTGCAGAGAATATCATTTTTGCGAAGGACATCCTTTTTTCGCTTCAATTTGGTCTCTACTAAGAAAACTTTTGCACTAAAATTGACATAAAGAAGGCTTTTAATGGTGTAAATCAACAATTTGTTATTGATAGATTGTTTGAGATAAGGTTTCCTTCAAGATTCATTCATTGGATTACATGTTGAATATTAAATGTTCATTTTGCAATCATTGTGAATAATGAAATGAAGGGTTTCTCCCCTTCTACTTTTTTCAATTGTTAATATACTAATTTGTATACTTCTATTTTTTTTCAAATATATGAATTTTGGTTTAGAGAGTCAATTATGTGATTTTTGTGGTTCACCTCTCAAAGCATTACCTAGGAAATACTTAGGAGGGGTCATTAAAGCTTCAAAACTTCTTTCCTTTGGCTGTTCTGGGCTTTATGAGAGAATTCATAACTAGTTAAATGGTTGGACGCTTTTATATTTGTCTTTTGCTGGTTGGCTTCAATTTATAAGATTTTCTATATGGATCTATATTCATTATTGGTCAAGATCTACGTTGATACCTAGAAGCATAAGAATGAAAATTTCCTCTTAGTGTAATAAGTTTCTCCATAACAATGGGTAAAATTGGACTTTATTTATGATTGGTTGGGTTAATACTACAAAGGCTAGACATTGTGGTGCTCATGAACTGCGAAGTTTGGAATCATATATAAAAATTAATAAAAATAGATAAATAAATATTATTATTTAATTATTTAATTATTTCAAGCCAAAACAAGTCAAATATGAACGAACAAATATTTGTTCATGTTTTGCTCTATTATAAGTTTAGCTTAAAAAAATATTCGCGCTTGACTCCCTTGTTTAACAAACGAATCAAATATGAGATGTTCGTAAACAATGAGTTTTTTTTGACATCATTAATAGTAATTTAAGAGTTAAGTTTGTTTTAATTGATGGGTTTCATAGTCCATAAAGATCATCCAAAACAGTAATAGTAGCCAGGTCAAGCATATCCCCTAGTAGGGCTGTAGGCTTGACTCGTTCGAAATAGCTCGTGTTCGAAATCGGCTCGTGAACAGTGTGTTCGTGTTCGGCTCGAAATTGGCTTGTTAAACTTAAATTGAGAAAAAATAAATGTAAAGTGTGAGATTCGAACTTGGATCAAATATATACAAAATGCACTAACCACCACATTACCACATGAGGTGTTATGATTTAAATTTAGACATAAATATATATAATATATTATTATATAAATAATATATGTAATATGTTGTTATATAAATAGTTATACATATTTTTTTATTTCGAGCTAAAACGAGTCAAACACGAGCGAACAATGAGCTGTTCGTGTTCGGCTCGTTTATAATTCGAGCTTTAAAAATTTGTTCGTGTTCGACTTGTTTACTTAACGAACGAGCCGAACACGACGAGCCGAACACGAGCTGTTCGCGAACAACGAGCTTTTT
>NW_018165280.1:4181128-4191132 GCF_001263595.1 Phalaenopsis equestris
TGTGTGTTTATATATATATATATAAAAGTACTACAAACTATTTTTGAATCAGCTCATAATATGAAGTTTGTCAAGTAAAACACTGTACTCATGCTTTGAATAAAATATAATTTGTTGAGTATAGTCTATACTTACATATGTAAAAATGTAAGAAAATAAGTAAGAAAAGATTGCATGTAAGAAAAAATGACATGCAAAATGTAAAAAATAAGTTCTACCTTCTTACATAATATTATCTTTTAAATATAAGAATAATAAATGTAAAAATATGTAACAATGTGCAAGTTCATCTTTTCCCTATGTAAAAATGTAAGAATTGAGCGGGGCATTTATGTAAATCTTCCTAAAAGAAAAATTAATTGATTTCGTGCTCCTGCAGATATGTATAACTCAGTTTCTTCCCTCTTTCGTTCCCTGCATTCAGCCAGCAAGCAAACGGCCAACGCAAGGACGCAACCCCCGGCGCCGAAGTCGTTCATCTCTTTCCTTTTCCTCTGCAGCAACCTTAACTTCTTTAGCAGTTGAGGATGAAGAAGATCAAATCTTTCAAGGAAGAGTACTCCTTCGGTTCGTCATCTATCTTGTTAATCCACAGTTTCCAGTTTTGGCAAGTGGATTTCAAAGTATTGAAATGCTAATGTGGTTGCAGAGGAAAGATTTGAGGAGTCCAAGCAGATCGTTGCCAAATATCCTGACCGGGTACCGGTGAGTTTGCTGTTGGCATTCACTCAATTAAGGATTTTATATTTCAATTTTCTGTAGGGAGCAGTTGAAATCTTATCAATTGTCCAAAAGTAATTCCTGCTTTCCCTCCTTTGCTTGCGGAAAAAGAAACTAGTCATGCGTGTTTCATTAGGGTTTCTGGTTGAAGCCATTAGAAATGTAGAACGAAACAAACAAATGATTATTTTAATGGTATGTTATAGCTTGAGTAATTTCTTTTTTTCTTTTTTTTCTTTTTTTTCATGTATTTTCGAACACCTGTAAGCATACTTGACCTGAAAACCTAAGCCGTAATTGGTCAACTTTGTATTCTGAAATCGGCCTGAAAAACCTGGAAAGATGCGTGTGCACCAAGTGAATGCATATTTGGTAGCTGATTTCTAACTAAATTATCGTCTATCACTAGTTTGCGACAATATTTGGCTATATGCTACTTTTAAGTTGTTGGACTGAAAATAATTGGCTATGAAAAATAGTAAAACTTGTCCAATAATCTTAATAATTTCGCATTGACGGATTTTCTACTTTCTCAGCTTTTTATACACAATATTTGAGTATAGCAAAGCAATAAGCAAATTTATGTTTAAAACCATGGTTTTTTTTTTTTTTTTGGAAGCGCAGGAAGCGCATGTGTTGCATGCATGTAAGCTAATAAGTTTTTCTGTCTTACATGATATTATGAAGTTTTGAGGTGCTTCAATTTTTGATGTAACAAGGAAATCAATAAAGAAAGCTCTAGCCACAACAGCACTCTATCACAGTTTTACAAATCTTTAAAATATGCATTTAGTAATTAATATTTTGTTCACATACAGCAAGGTAGTATCGCATAAAGTATATGAAAATTGCTCAAATATCTTAAAAAATGGAAACTCATTTTTTAAAGATAAATTAAATTGTCTCAGCAGCAAACTTAGGTAGCAGCAAAAAAGCCTATTATAGAAAATTTTTATTTTGTTTTATTTTCCTGACTCCTTTCTCATCTATTTTTTCTATTAGCTTACCATAGTTTTGACACACAAACCAAACTGTTAGAATTTTGGAGAAAGAAAAATTTCCTTAGAACTAGGAAAATTATTTTATCGTGCACAAAGTGGAGCAATTTTTTTTTAAAAGTGCAACATTTAAATGACAGGAAAGGTCAATTTGGTGCCCATTCATTTGTTCTTCTTGTCACTTTTGAAAGATTCAATAAAGTTTTTGTAAATGAGCGATCAATTATGTTATATTTTAAAATCCCAAGACAGAATGGTCCACTTTTGACAACCAATGGTAAAAGACTTCTAAAACTATAGGAAACATGATATCTTTTGTCTTTTGAACAATATGCATGAAGGATTAGATTAAAGGTTGTCAAGTCCCAATCTCTTCACTATAGTTTGTGGCTGTCTAATGCTTATGCATAAGGGTAATTTAGCCTGATTCCAAGCAATGAATGGTATAAAGGTTTATCTTTAGAAAAAGACAGCAAGCAAAATAACAATTTTAGAAGCAAACACCTTTTGTAGGTTAATGACGAAAACTTTAAAGGAAAATAGTTTTTAAAATATTCATACATCTAAAGCACGATAATCATTATGAATCAACAAAGAAAAGCTAAACTACACTTCAATTTATTTGAGCAAACTGTTCAATAACCATTACGCCAATCTAATAACTCATAGAGATGCTTTTGTAGGTGAAAAATTATGGATTTAAAAGGTAAATGAGCTGAATGTACGAGGCATGGACACTTCCAATGAAGAATAAATGATATAAGTGCAAGCCTGGTGGCAACATCCTTGAAGTGTCAAGGCTTTGATGGAACGATAGTTAGAGGGATAGTCACCCTATGTAGGAGGATAAACACTTAATGCAATGTGACTCAATGCTGATGTCAAGGATAAGCTTTTTCTTCTGGTTTGGGGCTTCTAATTGGTTTTTTATGTTTTATTAGGAGGGAGAAAATAGCAAGGTATCGATTTTTAAGAAGAAAGGACACCGAGAGTTATGAAAAACAATCATTTGGTTTGATTATTGTAAAAAAAAATGAATGTGTCAGCTATGTGCTATTGAGAATGTTTAAGGTCCTTTTAAAAGTTGCGTGGACGTGTTTTTGTAGTCTGAGAACTTAACCACAGTTTTATATGATTATTTTTATATTTTATTGGGTAATTGTTCATTTTTTGTTTGCTTTTTTCTTATTTAATGAAGAAAAATGATACATATGTATTTTTTGTAACCTTGAAATGTTAGCAATCAAATCTCATGTATTGGTGATACTTTGTTCAAAGTTTTGGTTTTTTATATGTAGCTATTGCATATCATGTTTCAATAATTACATGGGTGCTAGAAAAAATGATGTACTAGGAAAATAAAAGTCTGTTAGTTGCATTTGCTGGTTGTGTGTTTGTGTGTGTATTTTATATTAGTTTGCTTATTTTATTGTATGTACTACATATTTTTCTTATTGCCATACTTTATGCTTCTTCCATGATTTCATTGTTGTTCTATTTAAAGAACTAATTGGTCACTTAGTTATGTTTACTTAAGTTCTTCGTGCATTTCAAAACTTGATTTCTTTTAAATTTAGAAAGGACATCTTTTTGAAAATAATTGTAATAATATAGTAGCCCACAAAATGATTTTGAGTGGTTTGATTTGTTTTTTTCCATGTTTTTTTTCATATAATTTGGGTTGGCGTGCTACCTCTGGCATTAATGTCTTTTAAAACAGGGACTTCTAGAAAAAACATTGAATCTATGTTGTCAACATGATAATACTACATTTAATAATGCTATGAATATAGTGAGCTTTGATAGTCGTTATTATATGTTTTTGATTTACTGAAGGACTATATAAGATAACATATTGCTAAAGCTGTAAATTTTTTTTCTGATGTTTGTGTTAGGTTATTGCTGAGAGATTTTCTAGGAGTGATCTACCTGACATGGAGAAGAAAAAGTAAGTAGCCTAGTTATTTTGTACTTAAATCTAACCGATAAATAACCATCTCTTCTGTTGTTTATGTATTAATGAATTTGTCAAGGGTGGGTTTTATGAACAGTTCCTTCTGTACTAGTTTATGTTTGTTAATTAAAATTGATGAAGAATAGCCTTAACTATGCAATGGCCAGTTGGGACAAAGCATGTACTACCCAATGGGAGCGTGGTATTCTTACCATCATTATCGTCAGCCTTATCCTAACCTTTTTATCCTATCGGTATAAAAATCTAAAGAGTTCCATTATGATATTAATTGTACTCAAACATGTGGTTGATAGCATGCTAATAATAGGTACTTGGTCTTCTTATTCAACTCTAGAAGCCACTATCAAAATCCTTTATTCACCGAGGGTTCCATTTAACTTGAAATTTTTTATACACCATTTTTCCTGTATATGGCACGATATAAGCACTACTATCATGGCTATTGAAACTAAATCTTTGTAAGTCTTCATAGAGAATTTTTAGAGCATTTGAGTGTACAGCTACATTATCAGTCTTAAGCTCTATTTGGGTCACTAACATCGTGAGTATTATATATCGGAAGTTTGGCTTTTGAGTGTAATTTTCAAGTTTTCAGCTCCTCGAATAACTATTTATGCCAAGTTTGCGGCAACTTGGGCTTCCCTTGGGAGTACTATTCAGTTGCTTTACTTTTTACCGTTCTTAAATTGATTGTTATTTTTATGAGAAATATGTAAAGAAAACCATTGGACTGCTTCTTCTATAACTTCAAGATCATTGGAGATGCGCTGACATTGCCTAGTATTAATCACGTGGAGGGTAGCTATGGACAGGCAATTCTAGTTGATTAATGACACTTAAAATGAAGCTGTTTTGTTGGCATCAGGAAATAGTATAAAAATAGTATAGCTAGAATCACTAATTGATAATTAAAGGTTTTACCGTTCATAAACTATAATATCACTGCCGCTTAAATAATTTTTATACCTAATATAGGAGTGAATGAATCAAATCCGCCTTATTTTCAGCCTCAGATTTCTATTTCAATACTTCAAGTTCTTATTAGCATTCCCAATTACAAAGAATTCATTATTAGTGTGCAAATTAATAATGTAATTGAAAAACTGATATAAAAGAACCATACAAGCTAAACTGTGAAATATTTTTCGGTATAACTTTGCAAGCTAAATTAATTTTTTATCGAAAGTAGAAAAGGAATCAACACTTGGTTTAAGCATGCCACACGAAAAGGAGAAACAATTATTTATTATTTGAAGTTGTATATCAATTGCAGTATTAAAAAAAACTGGGTACAATAATGATGCAAGTTTTTTACGGCTTCAGCTCTTCATATTGACTTTCAAAAAATCTTGAATATAGAGTTTGTATCTGGAACATTAATTTCAAAGAGATTACAAAAATGTTACACTTCATCTATTCTCCCTCATTTTTTATAGTCATTGTTAGGGGTGTAAACGAACCAAACACGAATGAACAGAGCTCGTGTTCGTGTTTGGTTCGTTTGAAATTATGTGTGTTTGAAATAGACTTGTGTTTGAAATATTATTGTTCGTGTTCGGTTTCGTGTTCGGTTTGATTTGTTTGAAATATATTTAAAATATTTGAAATGTTCGAATTATTTGAATGCAAAATGGTCGAAGCAAAGCTCACAATAAAGTCATAATATCATATCTTATCCATAAAAAATTCAAATCTAAAGGCAATATGTGAGCTTTCACTCTCAAAAACTATGGTTAACTCGAAGAAACTAAATAAATTTAAAAGAAATATAATAAAATTTAAGGTAAGAGACGAATCTGAAGATAAATACAAAATTATAGAATTTATTATAAGCTAAGTTGAAGATCAAATTATAATTTATAGGATTTAATTTTTTAAAGTATGATAAAATTTTATAGTATATAATTATTTTTAAAATATGATAAATTTTTTATATATAATTATTTTAAATTATTTTATATTTCGAACAAATAACGATTCGAACACGATTGAACAAATGACTGTTTGTTTGGTTCGTTTATAAACCGAACAAAAAAATTTGTTCGTGTTCGTCTCCTTTGCTTATCGAACGAATCAAATACGAACTCCCCAACGAGCTGAATACTAACTGTTTGCGAACAACGAGCTTTTTCGACAGCCCTAGTCATTGTTCGGATCCATGTTCCTATTTTATTGCATCTTTGATGACTGGTTCATTTTTCTTATAAGGATTGTGAAAATTCATTTGTATTCAAAATATTAATTATAAATGCATCATTAGGGCAAAGCCAAAATATTTTATTTCATCTATTAACACAACCTTTAACTGATTGTTGATCATAAATCTCTTCCTCCTTGATAATTTCAAGCATTTAAATCACGTAAGCAATTAAGCATAAACTTTTATGAGATTAATTACAATCTAAAAATGCAGAGAATAGGTGTCACTAGGTTGTTGCAAACTAATCTCTTTATTCAAGCCTTGACTACTTCGTAACTCTTCAATTTTAAGATATATAAAGTTATTTCATGTTAAATAGCTTTAAGAGTATCAATTGTCTTACAAGATACTCCAATAGTATTTATAACTCTTAATGTAAGCTCAAAAAGATACTTCAATTGCTAATAATTCCTTACTATACTAACTAAATATAATTGGAGTTGATGTGAAAAACAATGAACATTAAATTCTTGAGGATTATCATTAAGAATGAATGTCTTTAATCTATAATTCTATCCCTTGCATGTTATATGCCTTATCATAGCTTAGCTATATATCTTATCTAATCTCAATGAGCATTTGACAAATATAGTTTCAAGAACTTTCTTAACTGCAATTGCAATAGTTAAGTATATATATTTAATACTAATGAAACTGTCAATAACTTATCCCTCGTTATCAACATTTCTCACTGCCATAGTTAGTTTTTTCTTTTTTGACACATCGCGAGACTCATCTACTAGAAGAAGTGAGAATCATCAACACCATTCATGATGGAAAGTAAGACCTTAGTAGCTTTTTTTTTTTTTTTGAGCTTTTGGTCAAGTACATTTCAAATTTGTACTGGCATATTATTATTTTTTACTTCATTATGATTGGCAGTGAAATGAAATAACTCCAAGTAATTCTCTTTCTTCTCTGTTTTAGATGACTCTTCATGACCATAGAATGATAATCATTAATGTATTATTATATACTTTTTCTGAAGCACTTTTTTCTTCTGACCACATTGCAACAAGAATTTGAAGTTATAGCCACCTATATATCGAATTTTTATTCGGTACGTGCACCGCATGAACCCCTACATGCGATACCGAATAAAAATTCGCCATGTGGAATGCGATTCAACGTGGCTGTATAGCTTAAAAATAAGCGTTTTTTATGCCCGACGGCCCGAATCCTGCCTAAAAAAAAATAACGCTTTTTTGTCATTTTCGATTCCCGCCAATAGAAGAAAGTGGCATTTTGTCTGTTTTAGGGTATAGGGATTTGGTATATTCTCATTTTTTCCCTCATGTTCGCTGGAGCTGGTTCGATGGAAATAATTTTTGACGAAGAAATGTTGGTGGAATCTCAAAATACTCCTGAGAATCATAACAATGAGATGAAATCTCAGAATATTTCCGAGAATAATGAGATTGAGCAGAGTTTAGATGCGACAGAAAGACATTTGCAGGTAGATTTTTTTAACGAAGGATGTTCGAATGCAATTCTAGGTTTTAAGGAGTAATTTTATTGCTAATGAAGTTTGCTCTATTTTTAGATAAGTTTTAACGCTAAGTTTCGGTTGGGTGAGATGTTGGGTTATTTAGGAAATATAATGGTGATACAGTGGTTATTATTGTATTTGCTCTCCATTTCTTATTGTTCATTAGAATATTAGTTGGGATTTGATGTTATTTTAGTAGTATCTGGTATCATAATGTAAAGTGAATGTCTTGAGGATTTGAAATTATTTTGGTAGTATCACAATGTTATTTTGGTGGTATCATAATGTAAAGTGAATTTCTTAAGGATTTGGTATTATTTTGGTAGTATCACAGTGGTATCATAATGTAAAGTCAATGTCTCGAGGATTTGGTGTTATTTTGGTAATATCACAGTGTTATTTTGGTGGTATCATAATGTAAAGTCAATGTCTTGAGGATTTCGTGTTATTTTGGTCGTATCACAGTGTTATTTTGGTAGTATCACAATGTAACGTTACTGACGTAGGGATTTGGTGTTATTTTGGTGGTATCACAGTGTTATTAAGATAATATTGGATCTGCTGACTTGATTTTCTTTTAGGAGACTGGTAACATTTCTTAATGGCATTTTATAGTATTATTATGGTATTATTATCTTGTTATTTATGTATTGTGACATTGTATTAATGATGTTTAAATCTACAGTCACCCGAGGCAGAGAAATTGCTTCATGCAGTGGTCCACAACGAGAATGAAGCATATGAACAGTATTATTTATATGCACACCATATTGGATTTACTGTGCGAAAGGAACACAGTGGTTTCTGGACGAATTCAAAGAAGCTGAAGACAAAGGACTTTGTTTGTGGTAAGACTGGTTTCAAGAAAGAGTTGAAGGACACTATCACTATGAGGTTCAAAAGAGCAGACACAAGGACTCGATGTCCAACAATGATCTGATATTTCGTTGATTTAGAGGGCAACTGGTCGGTAAAGAAATTTATAGAAAGTCACAACCATCCGTTGGCGGAGGACGGTGACAAGCATCTACTGCGTTCCAACAGAAAGATGTGTGATATCAGTGCTGATATCCTCAGATCAATGACAAAATCAGCTGGTTTCAAGAAAGAGTTGAAGGATACTATCACTGTAAGGTTCAAAAGAGCGGACACAAGGACTGGTTGTCCAATAATGATCTGATACTTCGTTAATTTAGATGGCAACTGGTCGGTAAAGAAATTCGTAGAAACTCACAACCATCAAACGTAGAAACTCACAACCATCCGTTGGCGGAGGATGGTGACAAGCATCTGCTGCGTTCCAGCAAAAAGATGTGTGATATCTGTGCTGATATCCTCAAAACAATGACAAAATCAGGGATTAGAACTAGCGATACATTCAGATTCCTCGCAAATGAGGTTGGAGGAGTGAAGAATCTTGATTGCACAAAGAGGGATGCATATAATTTCATACAAAGAGAGAGAAGAGTTCAAATTGAATTAGGGGATGGTAATTCTCTCATACAATTGTTCACTACCCGACAAACAGATAATCCAATATTTGCGTGGGACTTCCAAATTGATGAGGCAGGATGTTTGGTGAATTTTTTATGGTGCGACGGGATGTCCAGGATTGATTACGACTGTTTTGGGGATGTAATAATATTTGATACAAGTTATAGACTGAATATATACAATTTATGTTGTGCTCCGATTATCAATGTGAATCACCACTAGCAGAATGTTCTATTTGGTGTTGGTTTTTTGTCAGATGAAACAATTGAATCATTCAAGTGATTATTCAAAGCTTTTATTCGTATCATGGATAACAAACATCCGATAACAATATTCACTGACCAGGACCAAGCAATGTCTAAAACCATTGAAGAGTGTTTTCTGCAAATCAGACATAGATTATGTCAATGACACATCTACAAGAAGTTATCTTCAAAAAATCATTGTGGCGTGGGTAGCAAGAGAGTCAATAATCTTTTTTTATAAATGCTTGAGCAAATGTGACTCTGAAGAGGAGTTTGAAGAAATTTGGGGTGAAATGATCGAGAAAGGAAAACTACACGAGAATGTTTGGTTGGATGAATTGTATAATATCAGGCATAAGTGGTCAACCGCCTTCAACAAAGAAATTTTTGGAATGAGGATCCTATCAACGCAAAGAAGAGAGTCCACGAATAAGATTTGTCATGATGTCTCCAAGGCAACAAGCACCCTGACCGAATGTTTTTTGGGTCTTAAAAATGTTCTCAAGGATTGGAGAAGAAATGAAAAGGATGAAGAATTTAAATGCCAGCAGTCTGCAATTTCTCCCACCGTTAAAAGCAGTCCAGTTTTGAGACAAGTTTCTACCCTTGATACTAGGAAGTTATACTGAATCTTTGAAACACAGTTTCTACATGGCTTGTGTGGGCTTGCTGTGGAGTGCTGCAGTACTACGGATTCAGAATTTCATATCCGAACTCTCGATGATAAGGACAGAGCCAGGCCCTGGATTGTTAAAGTGGACAATTGTAATTCTGATATTACGTGTAGTTGTAAAAAGTTTGAAATGATGGGTTTATTATGTGCCCACGCTCTAAGGGTTCTCCAGCACAAAAATATTACAAAAATCCCTGATAAATATATTTT
>NW_018165280.1:4192312-4334837 GCF_001263595.1 Phalaenopsis equestris
CAGAATAATAAAACCCGAACAACACCGGAAAATTACCAAAATACAACCTCCGCGGTTTCCTCAAGACAGGTTTATTCCTGCCGATCCGTCTGGTTTCATTGGAATCTTTGGCGACATATTCCAATAAAACCAGCAGTCGTCAGACACGGCAGAATAATAAAACCCGAACAACATCGTAAAATTACCAAAATATAACCGTCGCGGTTTCCTTAAGACGTTTATTTCTGCGGATTGTCATACGCTTTAAACGAATACAACCTGAACACAACCGCGACGAAACCATAATACAACCGTCGCAGTTTCCTTAAGACGTTTATTTCTCCGGATCGTCATACGCTTTAAACGAATACAACCTGAACACAACCAAATTTATGAATGTGTTTCATCTGAACACAATCGCCGCGTTCAGGTTGTATTCGTTTAAAGCGTATGACGATCCGGAGAAATAAAAGTCTTTAGTTAAGGAAACCGCGGAAACCACGGCGGTTGTATTATGGTTTCGTCGCAATTGTGTTCAGGTTGTATTCTTTTAAAGCGTATGACGATCCGCAGATATAAACGTCTTAAGGAAACCGCGGCGGTTATATTTTGGTAATTTTACGGTGTTGTTCGGGGTTTATTATTCTGCCGTGCTTGACGACTGCTGGTTTTATTGGAATATGCCGCTGGTTTTATTAAAATATGCCGCCAAAGATTCCAATGAAACCGGGCGGATCGGCAGGAATAAACCTGTCTTGAGGAAACTGCAGAGGTTGTATTTTGGTAATTTTCCGGTGTTGTTCGGGTTTTATTATTCTGCCGTGTCTCACTACTGCTGGTTTTATTGGAATATGTCGCCAAAGATTCCAATGAAACCAGGCGGATCGGAAGGAATAAACCTGTCTTCAAGAAACCGCGGAGGTTGTATTTTAGTAATTTTACGGTGTTGTTCGGGTTTTATTATTCTGTCGTGTCTCACGACTGCTGGTTTTATTGGAATATGCCGCCAAAAATTCCAAAGAAACCAGGCGGATCGACAAGAATAAATCTGTCTAGAGGAAACTGCAGAGTTTATATTTTGGTAATTTTCCGGTGTTGTTCGGGTTTTATGATTTTGTCGTGTCTCACTACTTCTGGTTTTATTGGAATATATTCCAATGAAACCAGGCGGATCGACAGGAATAAACCTGTCTTGAGGAAATCGCGGAGGTTGTATTTTGGTAATTTTCCGGTGTTGTTCGGGTTTTATTATTGTGTCTCACGACTGTTGCTTCGTGTAAATCGTAGAACGTCATCTGTATTATAGGAATATGCCGCCATAATAACTCGTAAATAAAAACACAGTACAACAAATGTTTGTTTCAACTTCAACAGCAATAATACAACAATTTTAACAATAAGTACTCTATATATTATCATGTATGCCCATCAGTAAGCTCGTGTATGCACATCAGTTGTTGTGTTTGATAAAATTTCTGTACATTGATAATATTAACGAGTAAATATCAGGAAAGAAGTCTAAATCGAGCAGACAAAATTTCAGAGGGATCGATTCCGCAACCTGAGTAAAGTGATCTGTCATTGAAAATAAATCTGAATCGCATCCTGGAATGCTATCATGGCTTGAAACATTATCTTTCTGCTTTCCTGTATACAATACTACCTGTTAGTGAGTCATCTTTTATATACAAAAAAATACAGAATTTGATATTTTAGGTAACATTTACTTTTGCATCTCTTATTTTTTTCCCAGTACCGTTTTAGCCTTGCATTGTATATTCCTTTTGGCCGCATCTTCGTGGGATCATTCACATTTCGCTCTTTACGGGGTGTCTTCTTCGTCTTCGATTGTGACTTTTCAGGATGGTCTCGTCCACTCATAGCGGCTTCGACATCGATTTTAATTTTGTTAAATCCCTCCAACACTAGCTTCTCTGCAAGTTCATGACCTCGTGATATGGTGTCGATCTGGTATGCAAATTTATGAATGTGGTTGAGATAGATGAGTCCACTTGCAGAATTTGACAACATTTCTGGTTGAGATAGATGAGTCCACTTGCAGAATTTGGCAACATTTCTGAAACTCTTCGATTTGCATAACCATAACTGTTATATATGTCTCTTTTCGCATTAATAGTCCACCGAAGTAAAATATATTTATCAGGGATTTTTGTAATATTTTTGTGCTGCAGAACTCTTAGAGCGTGAGCACATAATAAACTCATCATTTTAAACTTTTTACAACTACACGTAATATCAGAATTACAATTGTCCACTTTAATAATCCAGGGCCTGGCTCTGTCCTTATCATCGAGAGTTCGGATATGAAATTCTGAATCCGTAGTACTGCAGCACTCCACAGCAAGCCCACACAAGCCATGTAGAAACTGTGTTTTAAAGATTGAGTATAACTTCCTAGCGTCAAGGGTAGAAACCTGTCTCAAAACTGGACTGCTTTTAACGGTGGGAAAAATTGCAGACTGCTGGCATTTAAATTCTTCATCCTTTTCATTTCTTCTCCAATCCTTGAGAACATTTTTAAGACCCAAAAAACATTCGGTCAGGGTGCTTGTTGCCTTGGAGACATCATGACAAATCTTATTCGTGGACTCTCTTCTTTGCGTTGATAGGATCCTCATTCCAAAAATTTCTTTGTTGAAGGCGGTTGACCACTTATGCCTGATATTATACAATTCATCTAACCAAACATTCTCGTGTAGTTTTCCTTTCCATATCATTTCACCCCAAGTTTCTTCAAACTCCTCTTCAGAGTCATATTTGCTCAAACATTTTTAAAAAAAGATCATTGACTCTCTTGCTACCTACACCACAATGGACTTTTGAAGATAACTTCTTGTAGATGTGTCATTGACATAATCTATGTCTGGTTTGCGGAAGACACTCTTCAATGACTTTAGACATTGTTTGGTCCTGGTCAGTAAATATTGTTATCGGATGCTTCTTATCCATTATACAGATAAAAGTTTTGAATAATTACTTGAATGATTCAATCATTTCATCTGACAAAAAATCAAAACCAAATAGAACATTTTGCCAGTGGTGATTTGCACCGACAATCGGAGCATAACATAAATTGTATTTATTCAGTCTATAACTTGTATCAAATATTATTACATCCCCAAAATAGTCGTAATCAGTCGTGGACATCCCGTCGCACCATAAAAAATTCACCAAACATCCTTCCTCATCAATTTGGAAGTCCCACGCAAACATTGGATCATCTGCTTGTCGGGTAGTGAACAATTGTATGAGAGAATTAGCATCCCCTAATTCAATTTGAACTATTCTCTCTCTTTGTATGAAATTATATGCAACCCTCTTTGTGCAATCAAAATTCTCTATTCCTCCAACCTCATTTGCGAGGAATATGAATGCATCGCTGGTTCTAATGCCGGATTTTGTCATTGTTCTGAGGATATCAGCACTGATATCACACATCTTTCTATTGGAACGCAGTAGATGCTTGTCACCGTCCTCCGCCAACGGATGGTTGTGAGTTTCTACGAATTTCTTTACCGACCAGTTGCCACCATGAATCAAAGAAGTATCGGATCATTGTTGGACAATCAATCCTTGTGTCCGCTCTTTTGAACCTCACAGTGATAGTGTCCTTCAACTCTTTCTTGAAATCAACCTTACCACAAACAAAGCCCTTTGTCTTCAGCTTCTTTGAATTCGGCCAGAAACCACTGTGTTCCTTTCGCACAGTAAATCCAATATGGTGTGCATATAAACAATACTGTTCATATGTTTCATTCTCGTTGTGGACAACTGCATTAAGCAATTTCTCTGTATCGGGTGACTGCAGATTTAAACATCATAAATACAATGTTACAATACATAAATAACAAGATAATAATACCATAATAATACTATTAAATGACGTTAAGCTATGTTACTGGCCTCCTAAAATAAAATCAATTCAGCAGATCTAACATTACCTTAATAACACTGCGATACTACTACAATAACACCAAATCTCGCGTCCGTAACGTTACATTGTGATATTGTCACATGAATAAAACTGTGATACTACAAAAATAAGACCAAATCTCCACGACAGTAACGATGCATTATTATACTACCAAAATAACAATGTGATACTACCAAAATAACATCAGACCACAACTTATATTATACCGAACAACCAGAAATGGAAAACAACTACAAAAACAAACAGTGTATCACCGTGAAATTACCTAAGTAACACCAAATCCACATGAAAGAAACGTTACATTGTGATACTACCAAAATAACACTGTGATACGACCAAAATAACACCAAATTCTCAAGACATTGATTTTACATTATGATACCACCAAAATAACACTGTGATCTACCAAAATAACACCAAATCCTCGAGACATTGACTTTACATTATGATACCATTGTGATACTACCAAAATAATACCAAATCCTTGAGACATTCACTTTACATTATGATACCAATAAAATAACACTGTGATACTACCAAAATAATTCCAGATCTTCAAGACATTCACTTTACATTATGATACCAGATACTACCAAAATAACATCAAACCCCAACTAATATTCGAATGAACAATAAGAAATGAAGAGCAAATACAATAATAACAATTGTATCACCATTATATCTCCTAAATAACACTACATCCCACCCAACCGAAACTTAGTGTTAAAACTCATCTAAAAATAGAGTAAACTTCATTAGCAATAAAATTACTCCTTAAAACCTAGAACTGCATTCAAACATCCTTCGTTAAAAAAATCTAGCTGCCGATGTCGTTCTGACGCATCTAAATTCTACTCAATCTCATTATTCTCGGAAATATTCTGAGATTTCATCTCATTGTTATGATTCTCAGGAGTATTTTGAGATTCCACCAATATTTCTTCGTTAAAAATTATTTCCATCGAACCAGCTCCAGCGAACATGAGGGAAAAAATGAGCATATACCGAATCCCTATACCCTAAAGCAGACAAAATGCCATTTTCTTCTATTGGCGGGAATCAAAAATGACAAAAAAACGCTTTTTTTTTTTTGGCGGGGTTCCCGCCCCCCGGCCTAAAAAACCCCTTTTTTTTCACCTTAAACCAAGCCACGTGGAATCGCATTCCACATGACGAATTTTTTTTCGGTATCGCATGTAGGAGCCGCATGTAGGAGTTCATGCGGTGTACGTACCGAATAAAAATTCCTATATATCACCATTCTTCTTACCATGCACTTTGTCTAAATATATATTTTTGGAAGATTTACATGCATACCACTCAGTTGTTATGCATTTACACATCTAACACCTAAACTTCAATTTTTACGTATGCATGAAAAGGTTAGTTTTACTTTTTAAAAGTAAAAATAATGATATTATTGATGTAATATGAATGATTTGGACGGTCTAAATGTAAAAAAAATAAAGTTTAGATATTTGATAGACATTAGAATTGGGTGGTATGTATGTAAATACCCCTAATTTTTTTGTAATCAATCAGGTACCTTGTTCCGAGAGACATGTCCGTCGGGCAATTCATTCACATTTTGAGCTCCAGGCTCCATCTGGCACCAGGAAAAGCACTTTTTGTGTTTGTTAACAACACGTTGCCTCAAACATGTAAGCTTTTATTTTCTCTACTTCTCCTTGCCGTGGAGTCCGTCTCTTCATTATTTTGTTTAAAAATCTAACTTCTGCTTGTAATTCTATGTGAACAGCTAGCCTTGTGGAATCAATCTATGATTCTTACAAAGATGAAGACGGGTTCCTGTACATGTACTACAGCAGCGAGAAAACATTCGGGTGAGAGGGCAAGCTTCCTCTACCGACTTTATTCGTGTATATTACAATTAACTGTACTTGAACAGGTGATCGTATGACTATATATTGCTGTATGTACATTTGTTTGGGACATTTACATATTAAACATCTATAACTTTATATTTATTTATATAACACTTTATTGTCATAATCACAGTTAAACTTGTGCAAGACAACTGTAGATAATTAATATTAGTGATATTTTTGATGTGATAAATTATTAAGTTTTTATTTTATTTTCTTCAATTCCAACAAAAGGCAATGTTTGAAAGAAGGTAAACTAAAGAAGTGGAAGGTTGTTTATGCCATAATGTGATGGAGAACTTGACTTGATTATTCAAAGAAAAATTCCATTCGATGAAACATTAGAATTTAGGAGTCATTTTGCTACATTAATTGTGAACTATATAAGCAAAATAAATCGGGGGCAATTATATTTACAAATCAATCACTCTCTTTCATCTACTTTTCAAATTCTCGCTACATATCAAAATTTATGATAAAAGCTCAACTCAAAATTTTCATTTTTATCAAATTCTCAATGGTTTGATCGCTCACTTAAATGCATAGCTTTGGTTGTTCAAAAATTCACATGATGCTTCATTTATAGATGACAATGTTTCGAGTGTTTTGTTTGAAATTATTCCAAATAAATATAAAAAAACTTCAATCATGTAAAAAATGCATAAGATTGGGGAAAGATGGGTCAAACCATTTTCGAAGTTGAAAAGATTAGACCAATCTATTATATATATATATATATATATTATATATATATTTGGCCGTTTTGCCAGTTAAATAAATGAAAAATTAAAGCAATGGATAAAATTATTCAGAAAATAAAGCATTTAAATGAATGAGTATGTAATATTTAATTTTATTAGTGTATTATTAACAATTATCTTCTATTTTTTTCTAAAGAATCAAGTGATGCAAATGTTTGATGAATTTAAATATATTCAATCTATTCGTAGAAGATTAGTGGCATTTATAAGTATAAAAGCTTAAGAGTAAACTTGGTGATTTCAATGCTAAAGTGCTTCAATGGTGTCATGTGATCCAACAAATTTTATGAAGATTTAAGGAAAAGAAAAATGAAACTACAAATAGGTTGATTATGCTATATGATATGAATGGTAGTAAGAAGTTGCTAATTGTTAAGTTGAGCATAATAATAAACGTTTGTAAAATTAGAAAAAAAAATGCTATTGATGATTGTATTTAAAGGGATAGAGAGTGTCACATTTTTTGGAAATAAGATATTAAAAAATAACGAGATTAAGTGGTTATAATGAAGAGAGTTATATACACCTTTGATTAGTTTTTTGCACCGTTTATAGACTAAAATTGAATTTTATTATGGTGTCTCTTGAATTTAGTAATAAGCATGGTATCTAATTAATTTAAAATAAAATTTAAAAATTACATATTATATTAAGTTAACTTTAAACCATTTGCACATTTAGGCTCAATTTGAAGCGTCATAACAGTTTTATCTGTTTGAATAAACTATATTTTGATAGCTTTTTCAAAAAGTTACTGCTAAAATCTGTGTTTATCCACCAGTCTTGTTTAGATGCGGTGGCTACTTTCTAGCTACAGTTTGACTTAAAAAAAATTACTAGTCACCGTAGTTTTTTTAACATCTGATTATTTTTAACAACTTCACACTATTTTTTAATAAGTTACAGCTGTTGTTCTAGTGATATCATTTTTCAATTAAATTTTTGAAACTTAAGATTTTCTCAAACATATATTTTGTTTTATTTTCCTATAATGAAAATAGATCATCTAAAATTTTATGTGAAATAAAAAACTAAAAATCCATGCTAACCCTAACAATTAAAAAAAAAAAAAATGAAGATATAAGAAATTAAAACAAGAAATTGTAATTTGGGATCTCTGATCTTCCGTTTTAAATAATTTCCCCGAGTAGGTAATTTAAGCCCATTAAAATTAGCTCAACACATCCTAATTCCAGCCGGCGCTGCGCTTTTAATTCCTTTGAGCTTCATCCCAATTCCTTGGAGATTGAACATTCTGCGAAACCCTGCTTCCCTCGCCAGCGATCTCTACGTAGAGAGGAGATATGAGTGTCGGAGTCATGGTGGGCGTTCTCGGGGGTCTTCTCTTCGCCCATGCTGCTTACTTAACCATTCAGTGTACGCTCAACTCTAGCCCTTCTCCCAATTCTTCGAATTTAAAACAAGGGTTTTGATTCTCCCACTAATCCATTTGTTCGATCCGAGTTTCAGATAGAGCCATGCTCAAGATCATGGAGGAGGAGTTTTCCGGTCCTCCCACCAATGTAATCACATACCCATTGCTAAAATTTCTTATTTTTTGCTTTTTTTGCACGTTTTTTTTGGATCCAAGTATTTTTTTTTTCTCTATTGAATCTGTGATTTTGGTGTTATGCTAATACCGTCTTATTTAGGTCGTGATTGAATTGCTTCTGGGATTGGTACTTTGTATGGTTGCGGGGCTTGCGGTTCCGGGGAAGTTCCACTCAATACTGCCTGACTCGGAAGAGAACAGGTGCGTTGAGTTGTGCATCACTGCTTTTATTTCCTTTTTCCTTAAATTTTTCTTATTGCTTTATTTGGATTTGCCATGCCTCATTACTTATCAGGGAATAGGAGATAGTTGTTCCTTTTTTTTGTTATTGTCAGCCATGAATCGGGGAGATTTCTTTTTACATATCAGTTCCCTTGTTCATAGTTCCTAAAAGCTCCAGTCTAAAAGTTCGTTTTTTTTTTTGGCACTTTGGCCGGGCCCTTCGAAAGGGCTTCGGGAGACGGTTGCCCCGATACTTAAAAAAAAATCTAAATTTGGTGATTTGGCCCGCCCTAGAAAATAATGGTGTCTCCGCCTGGGACTATGGAATTGAGGTTTAGTGTGTTTGAATTCTTTGCTTATAACGTTGAAGACTATGAGGTTCCTCTCCTTTCAAGGTCAAAATCTTAATCTAAAGCATAAGTAGCCATAAATTTATCATTTGCTTTGAGCTAGGCGATGTTTACATCCACAACACACATGAATGGTTTAAATTTCCCACTTTTCTGTTCTGATTCCTTTTGTTCTAATTTATCCCTGTAAAACATGCGTCCAGTCATGTTAGTGTAATGGGTAAATTATACAGTTGAAGTATAATTTTGTGCTTGAGTTATTTTCCTTATCATATATTTAGCATGTAATACTTTATTCATTATGAAGTTCAACCTCAATTCAACATATTGACATAAGAAAAAGAACATGTGCATAGTGTAATGTGTTTGCTATGAATTTGAATAATTGTTTTTTTTATGTGTTGAATTATGTTGGATTTTTAGGTGGGTAAAGCATTACTATTGATTTGTTTTTTGCTAGAAAGTTCTAAATTGCAGTTATTTTTATGCTAAGATCATTAATTGAAATATATGGAGAAGCAATATGAGGATCTTTATATGGCTCTTTTAAATTGAAATCTTACAGAAGTATCATTGCAATTAATCTGATGGTTTTTAAAGAGATTAAGTTTGTGCAAAAAGTTGTGATGAAATTCTTAAAGTTTGTAAGATAAAGTGTGAATAAAATTAAAAGTATATCAGTTGACGAAAGAATTTCCAACCGTAATGATTATAAGATTACAGAAGAATTAAATTATTTATTTTTCTTGTATTGATTATGAAGATGCTTCCAAAGAAATTTGAAGTGAGAGGTCCTTGGGGTTAGTATTTGCAAATGATATTTTTTTTGTTATAAATGTGGCATTTTTTGAATTGACAAGTTTGAATGGAGGAAAAATTTAGTTGGTAAGGTCTTAGGACTATGTGAAGTAAGATTGGGCACATGATATGCAATTTATTGATAGCAGAATTGGTAAGCATTTGCCTATTTTAATAAATAGATCAACTGATACCTTAGTGTGATAGATTTAAGTATGTTAGATGAACCATATAATAGGTTAGACATATGGATGATACCATAGCTTCTAGAATTAAAATTTGGATGGAAAAAAATGAAGAAATAACTTAAAAGTACTATTTTGATAATATAATCTATATGATAATTGAATAATATATCGATTTGAATGCAAATTTTCTAGTACTATTAATTAGCTGTGTTTTATGCTTTTGAGTGTTAGGTAAAAATAGTTTGGATACACTAAGAAATTATTAAATGAGAGAGGATGTGAGAGCAAGGTTCACTGAAGGTTTATATTGTAAAAGTAAGTTAGGCGATTTAGATAATTTCATGAAGGAAAAATGTACCAAAAAGATTAGTAAATAGATTTAGTGGGAAAGATTTAGGAAGGAAAATAGAGAAAGAGAACAATGGTAACATGAGTAGAAGTTGTTCAAAGTGACCATTGAAAAGTTCATTTAGAAGTTAATGCAACATTCAACTGAAACAAATGGAGGATTCATAAATTTGATAAGTGGATGAGATAAGATCGATAATAACAATGATTATTGTGAAATATTTTTGCCACACAGACCTTTTGCAATGATTTGAAGATGTACTAATTTTTTTAGAACATCATTTTAGGATTGGTGTAGCTCCTGTGACGGACATAATTAGAGAAAGTCGTTTTAGATGGTTTGGTCACATTAAACGTCTATCATCTGATGATCCGATTAGAAGAGTAGATGTTTTAGATTTGACTTATGTTAAGAAAGACAGAAGTAAACCTAGGAAGTCTTGGGCTTATTGTATAAAAAATGATCTTAATTTATTAGAACTAAATGAAAATATGACACTAAATAGGATGCAATGGAGAAAAAAGATTCATGTAGCCGACCCCATGTAGTGGGATCAAGGCTTTGTTGTTGTTGTTGTATCATTTTTTGTCTTTTTTATTACTTTGCAACCACACTGTGCAATTCTTTAGAGATGGTTGATCTAGATGGAATTGGTTGTTTGAGAAGGGTCAAGTGAAATAATACTCATGAAATTCTTTTGTGGTAGTTACAAGTGGATAAGTGACACATTTCTAGAAGCTTAGGATTCTGTTATAATTTTTTTTATGATAGATTTTTAACAATTTAAGGAAATGATATTATAATATTATAGATGCACATGTTTTCATTAAAGTTTCATGTTAATGGGTATGGTGGGTACTTTTTAACACGTTGAATTTTGATAAATATGGAGATATTCATTTTACCTTTTTTTGAATTGTTTAATGAGATACTTGAGAGTTATCATATTTTGACTATAGTTGGTTTAGAGATTTCGTTGGCCAGAATGAATTTATTCAATTATTGAATCAAGTTTTGTCATGCTTGATGACTTTGTTCCCTCATTATGCAATTCTTTAGAGATGGTTGCTCTATATGGAACTTGGGTGTCTGAGAAGGGTAAAATGAATGATACTCATGGAGTTCTTTTGTGGTAGTTACTAAGTGATACATTTCTAGAAACTTAGGATTCTAGAAATAGTTATAATTTTTTTTTTTATGATAGATATTTAACAATTTAATGAATGGATATTATAATATTATAGATGCACATGTTTTTTAAAGTTTAATATAGTTGTTAAGTTTATACTTTGACAAGCATGGGATTATTTTTTGGGAAAAGTTCTGCATAATTTTTCGTTTGTATCAATTTTAACTGATGATTTTCAGATCTCAAATCCTGAGACTTAGTTGTCTATTTCATTTAAAGCATCATCTAGTGCATTAAGACTCCTTACCCTAAACATCATGCATCAAGTTAGGAACCAGTCCTTTGGTGTAAATTTTACTTAATGTAGAGCATCCTCTCAGTACTTTGCTTTTGAAGTTCATCTAGAATTCAAATTTGAAATATAGTATTTTGCATTTGCATTCCTTTACTAAGTTTGCATTGCAATTATTGCTAAATAAAAGGTGAAGAAATACAAAATCAAATCAATTTTGATGAAAATAGAAAAAGGTTGTTGTTGCCTAAGAGTAAGTTTTGGATATCTATATGGAATTTGGGGACTTTGGATGAAAAAGCTAGAACTACCTAACAAAGTGCTTATAAGAAAAGTAAATATCACATGTTTTCAATAAAGTAATGCAAAATGGAGTAATCCGAATATATTAGGAAGGGTTGTAAGCATTATTATCGAAGGTGAGTGTGTGCCTAGGAGCGAGGTGTGTCTCTAGTGCGTAACTCTTCTCAAACGGGCATCATCATTGAGGTGCTTGTCTATACTAAGGCACCACATAGGCGGGTGCCTTGTTCTGGTGTGCTAGAAGCATAGGTACTCATCTCTATGATGCAAACTTTTTAATTATTTATTTAAATTATAAACAGCCATATTATGAGATGGAGAGTTATAATTTTAATGATGGGTATGCGGGGATGTGTAATGAAGAAGATTAAATCAATAGTAGTGAATATTAGGTTAACCACAAACTATGGAAGCTACTAACTTAGATTTCTAATTACTTTTCTAAACTTGAAACGTAACTTTTAGGCCTTGTGGTTCTTTATTTTAGACAACCTATTTGTCAAGTTTTTTATTTATTGTTTTGGTGTTTAAATGACACAAAATTTGAAATGATAAAAAAAATTGAAATAACATATTTTAATACTTAAATGTAATGATTATTATATTACTCTATCCTAAATTATATCTTATAATTAAAATAATTTATTTTCTCTTGGCATGATCTCACTCACTCTAGTAAGTACATCAGGGATCAAGCAATCATGTCACCTTAAGGCTGCTTAACACCTTTAATTACACTATTTGTAGGTTATTGATGGTAGAACATCATTTACCTTACTCCAACTATCAAAATAGGAATAATTCTATTGGAAGATAGATAAATAAAATATAAGTTTATGGAGGTGAATGAAGTTAGTGATAATTGATTACTATTAAATTAACGAAAAGTGAAGGTAAATGCAATAAGTTAATGCTCTAGATGCTCAATTAGGTGATTTGAAAAAATAATTTGTGAAGAGATGTATGATTACTACAACTTATAACTAGGGAAAAGAGGATAATTTTTCTTGATTTAAATGGATTTGTAAGTTCTTGATATTGTGGTGATGTGATAGAAGATAGAGTTTGATGAAGTTGTCGTCATTGAATTAGGAGTAGCATACAATCTGGCTTTAGTAAATTTATACTAATAAAGAATGAGAATATCATGCAATTGCGTTAAAAAATTGAGTCAACAAAGTTCCACAGATAATTTTCTATGAAGAAGAGAAGCTTTATTTTCTTTTGCAAAAATTCTATGATAATGCCAAAAGGAAGTTTGGTCATACAATATATAGTTATATTTATAGATGTATTTCTTGGAATAAAAAAATTAAAAGAAACTGTTACTCAGGATTAGGTGGTGGAATTTAAAACCTTAGGTGGCGGAACTTAAAATTTAAGGAGATGTCAATTTTTTGGAGGGTGCAATTTAAACATTTTTTTTACCATGCGCAGTGTGGAATTTAATGGTTAATTGCATAAATTAAATTGCAATAAGTTTCAATAGAGTTTAGAAGTAATTATATGTATTGACATAGACTTAGTTGAATGGAGAGGTGCACTAAATCATTAAATTGAAAGCATCATTAACAAAAAAAAAAAGGAAACAAAAAAATATAGAGGCATAAGAGGCATATTCACATATTAGAATTGCTAGGAAACTAAAGGAATCAAATTAAGTACAAAGAATTTCTAAAAGAGTGAAACAAAGTCAATGCTATATGTGTTATGTACTTGAAAACAAAAGAACTAGATATGTAAAATAATTAGAGGTTGAGAAATTTAACCTAAATGCTTTCATCTAGTTTATATGGAACATGCTGAAAATTGTTAACTTCAAAAAAATATTTTACATGATATTTTGAGAAATTATTGAGAGTTTTGAGGAGGAATTATTTTTGAAGAATAAGACAAATATATTTGTGAAGTATAATATTAATTAATGCTGACAAAGTGGAGTTGAGTTAGTTTTCAATATTATGTATAAATTTAAAGATTTATGAATGGATGATATTTTATGAAGTTTTTGGCGTTGAGTGTGGTACTTGGTTTCTTTGTCAACGAATCTCTTAAAATGTTGTTGGACATGAAACATTGAAAATTATAGGGGCATAGTGGCAGAACGGCACAACTATGTCATGATGCTTTAATGACTAAAGCAATATTAGGTATGGGAAGGTGATGATGTACATAATATTTTCCCTTCACTATAGAGAGGTATATTTTGTAATTCAAATCTATACATTTTCAGATCACAATGGAGGCAAGCTTCGAGCCATCCATGAATAAGATGTTGGAAATAAACTTGTGGCTTGGGAATATACAATGGAGGGAAAAGAAAATACGGTTGATCAAGGTGTAGGGAGATAGAATTTGCATTATGTGAACTGAAAGAGAATTTGATTGGCTTGGCTTGAAGTTATGAAAAAAATGCATAAATTAAACTTTAAACATCATATAGCTCTCAATGGGATTCTTTGATGAGAGAATTCATAAAGCCAACCCAAAATAATTAGGACGGACAATTGTGACGATGTTGTTATTGTTGTGGTTGTTATTGATGATGCATTGTATTGCATTCAAGATTTATAGACTTTGCTAGCTGTCAATTAAAGATTAAAATAGCCCTTACATTCGTAGCACACAGCCTCCTTGAAAATGTGGCTTATACTGATCTTTAGATTGCTACATTATTTGGATAAATTAAAAGATATAAAATGTGAAATTTAAGTTGATGAAAATGATTGCATGGATGTCATCTACTAGATTAATGTTGCAATGGATGTTCTTTTTTAATGGATATTTGATGGGGGTTCTGGCATACACTTTTAAGTGGTCACTCACAAATGCCATGCAGGAATATGACGGTTGATTTTGCAAAAAAGACATACATGTAGAATATGAAGATTGGTTTTTTAGGAATGATATATTATAGCTGAGAATATAAGCATTTGCTTAATTTATCAAATTAATTTGCAGCTTTTTATGTCGAGGGTTAGAAATGACCACTATGTATGTATAGCATGTGATTTTATAATTTGCATGGCTGAGATGATATTCAATTTTTTTTGTCTTTTTGGCCTTAAGAGTGGGAGAGATTGATGAAAACACAAAGATATGATAAACCCTTCCCTTTACTCTTTCGAGTATTTGTTTTTTTTAATCTTTTCAAGCTTAATTTGATTTTGTAGCCATATGAATCAGAAAGCTTGAAAAATGTTTGATCAACTTATGGTAAAAGACCTTATCTTAATACATGTTCTTTGTATCTTTTTTGCCCAGATTCTTAAGGTCTATTGTGTGCTTTTATGCAGAGTTTTTCTTATTTGAATATGATTGTTGCAGGACTGTGGTGCTTAGTGATATGGAAGATTAACTTAGGCAAAACCTTCAACTATTTTTTCCTTCGGCTTTTGGTGAAATAGGCCATTCATATTCATGCTTGCTTTTTGCCGACTGTACTAAATTTGGCCTATATCTTGAGGGCATAGGTATAAGAGCTGAAAATAGCTTTGCTTGAGTGACCTACCTTTTTATACAACTGTTATATTTTTGAAACAAGATAACAAAATACCGGTTCTTGTAATATGACCTCAGGAACACAATGAAAGATTAACATAATTTAAGCATAAAAATAAAATCACGTAAAACAAATGTTGAAGTTGTTGCAAATTTTAACATATTTATTCTTCACTCTTCTTTCCTTTCATTTACTCTCCTCCGCACTTCATCTCCCTTGCTTGCTTCCTCTTCATCTTGTTCTATTGTGGCATAATATTGAATTATCCATTTTTTTATCGCAACATTGACATATGCCTATATCTCAACATTCATACAAGTTTGTAAATTTCAATCTTAGCAGCAGTTTGGCGCCACTTCATCTTTTGCAACTATTTCATAAATTACTTTTATAGGTATGTATGCGAACTTCTCGTCATGAGCTTTGCTAGAAGAGTCCGATACATAAATCCTCCTCTATTGTTCTCCACAATCTATATCCATAGTCCATAATCTTTTGTTGAGACGATCCACTATAAAAACCTTCTCTTATGAAGCTTTGATTTATGTATTTTTTAATTGCATGAAGTCATCCTACGAAAGATTTGTTTTAATGAGAATTTTAAATTATTAAATAAGTAATATTCATGATACAAAGTATTCATATACTTACATAAACTAGCTATGCTTTGTTGTCCACCAATTGCTAGTTCATAGATCTCTTATGGGTGTGCATGTTTATTTTCCTTGCAAGATTCTTTTCCTAGAATTCATTACTGTAAAACACTTGATAAAATTATAAAAAAATATTTGAAGACAAATATCTTTTATAAATTTATACTTTTTACCCTCTTATACTTTGTGTAAAATTAAGCAACAATATAGAGGAGTGGATATATAATTAAAAGTGTTGGTTTGCTATTCCACGCACCCTTATTTATATATTTTGGACGTCTCCATGGCACACAACATGTCCTACATGCTCTCAGCAGCTTACTCAAGCCCTGTGATGCATCAATACGGATACAATGATATGAACTCAGTAGACTACATACATGCGAAATGTTTGTTTTTAAAAATATATGTTATGTATATGCATTAGATACCCATTATAATATTTTCTCAAAAACTAAAAAATATTTATAGTAATTATATAAATGATATAAATATGAAATGAAGTTGTATGATAATAAATTTATTTTAATTTTTCATAAAATAGTAAATATATAAAAAATTATTAAAGAAAAAAGATTCATTTGATTTTATATAAAAATATTATATAAGTTAAGAAAATTAGTTCCTGTATATAAAAAAATAAAAATTAAACATCATAAAAAAATTATTGGAAATTGAATCATAACAGGGAAGATAAAATTAGTGTTAATTGATTATTAAGTTATTAAAGTAATACATTTTAAAATATAAAGGAGTGGTGATTATGTTCTTTATATAATATATTTTAAAATTAGAATTACAATTTATTATTCAGGACATGTATTACTACTACTATTATTATTATTATTATTATTATTATTAGACACAGATGGTTTGTCTTGCATGCGTCTAACTCTATATGCTCCATTGATATGGTGTGTGTATCACAGTTTGGGCCAATGTACATGTTTTGCAGATATCAATAAATATATCATGTAGGTGTGGTGAGTCTTCTAATTTGGTGATGATAATGAGCAAGCCAAAAAAAACATATTTGCAATTCAGTAATAACTTATTGCTATATTAAAATTAGAGTTTTATTTTTATAGAAATGCGAAAATTAATACTTAAACTCATAAAACCACATGTCATGAACTCTCTAGTGTAACCTTTTTTCATAAACATAGGTAGTCGTTGAACTTGCTCTTTACCAATCTTTATCTTTTATGTTTTTTGTTGAGGTTAAACTCACTTAATTGAATTTAATCAAATGAGAGAATTTGTAAGACAATTATAACTGATTGTAAAGACAATCATATTCAGGTCTTACGTGTCATCGTTTGGCGCAATATATTGTTTATGCTAATTTGTACTACTTCCACACTTCTTTATACAGGCTGGATTAGCGTTTGATCATGATGGTTATGGGAAGGATAATGGGAGTGGTCATGGTGGGTGGAGTGCGATAATAGTATTGGCATCAATTTTCTTGGGTTGCTTAGAAAATATTGATTTAATAGATTTACTTTTGTGATTATCAAGCCCACTAGTGAGATTTTTAAAATTTTGAAAAAAATGATCAATAATTCTACATTAAAAGATTATTAAAGAAATTAGATTCTTGCAATTAAAAATAAATGTGAAAGATTAGATGTTAATGCAATAATGTTTGTGCAATGTGTATGCAATATGCAACTGAGTGAATTGCTCGTGAATGCCCAGAGGTATATATGTTGCATATGTAATGAGCGTAGAACACAAATAATGATACATGACTTTGAAGTCTAGAATAAGTTACATGATTCACAATGAGCATGGAGATTCATGATGGACTAGAGTTGTTGGACCGTGCAAGCATTACACAAGAAGGTCAAAGATTTATGACTAATATTCGATGCCTTTAAATTTCAGTCACGCCACTAGCAATGGGATCAACCTTAGTTCACAACCTCATCATCTACATCTAGAAATCTAAGTGTATGCTCTTGACTTTCACTCTCTTAAACAAACCAAAATCCTCTCACTTTAAACCCTAAATTCTAATTTCCCTAGCACAACCATCTCCATCTCTTCACTACACAAATAATCCCGTCAATAAATCACTTCTCAAACCCTCCATAAAATCTACCCCAAATAAATTTACTTTCTCTCCAAACTTTTCTAATATCCTCTCTAATAGTATACCAAACTATTTTATGGAATAGTTATCTTCTATGGGTGATTGTAGGGTTCAAAGCATTGGTGATTTCAAGTGGAGATGAGGATGAATGAGGGAGGCGCGATAAGCTGCTTTCTGAAGATGTTGAGGCATGACGAGCGATTGTGGGGTTGATGATGGTTAGCGGCGGCAATAGTGGGCAACAATTGATTGTAGTTGGACCAAAAGAAGCGTTCAATAAACAATGGTGATTGCGTGCCTAAGTGAGCCCAAAGTTGTGCTTTATGTGGTGTGAAGAGCCGAGAGAGAAAATTACAAAAATAAGGGTTTCATACCAAAGTTGTGCCTTAGGTGGGCACAACTGGCTTTTCCACATGAATTCGATAATTATGAATAAAAAAGAAAATTCAACATCATAGAAATTGTCAAAAAAGTTTGTCAAAATTTCATTAGTATTTCTTTTTTTTTCCTTTAGTGCTATAATTTCTAATTAGCTCATGTTTGAATTGAAGTGGTTTTAAGTGGCATCATATTTTTTTATCGTATTGTTTATGTTAGTTTCTAAGAGAGTAAAGCATGTAACATGCGTGTGAAAATCTGAGATGTTATAGGTGGTTTTTCTAGATGGACCGACCGAATATCCAGGATCTTATGGGAGATTTGATTGTAGATCAATTTAGAAACCTCTTGATTTGTCTTTATTCCTTTCTTATTTATGTTTCTTTATTTTTTATTTCAAAATTATTTCCTTTCCTAATTTAGGTTATACATATTTGATAAGTTTTGTAAATTAGGAGGGATTGAATTTCCTATATATATGCACACTGCATGTGAATAAGGAAGTCAAGCAAAATTTCCCAAGTAATTTCTACATGGTATCAGACTTCTGAATCAAAACCCTAGCTTCCTTGCTACTGGGACCCCTCTGATTCCTCTGCCAGCTGCAGGTCAGCCGTAAATCTCTTCTTTTCAAACTTCTCAACAATCTCCTCCTGTCTTCCCGACAGGAAATCTCGTCCGGTATTCCCGACAGAAAATCCTTTTTAGCCGGAAATCTCATATGGTTTCTCTGCAGATCTGTCTGTCGGAAACCCTTCCCTGCAGTCGGAAACCCTTCCCTGTAGTCGGAAACCCTTCCCTGTAGCCGGAAATTCCCCGCAGGTTTTCTTTCTCTGATAGAATTTATCTACTGCAACATCATACGTAGTAACAACAACAACAAAAGTAGTGGCAGTAAGTAGTGATAGCAACAACATCGGCGACAATAGGCAACAACAACCAGAATCTCCATTGGAGTCTCCAAAATCTTTCTTGCAGCTACCTGTCTTCCTGTAGGCCCTCCATGGATGCCTTTCTCTGGAGCTGGCCCTCCGCGGATTCTTTCTCTGCTGCAGGCCCTCCTCCAGTACTTCTTTCTGCAGCATTCAACGACGGAATTCTCTCTGCTGGCACTCCTAGTTCCTATCTCTTCTCCCATTGTTTCATTGCAGGAAGTGGATCTTGCCGCTCTGTCTCCCTGTCGGACGTCTCCTTGTGGCTAGAGCATCAGCAGGCTTAGGTAGTAGCTAGAGCAACCTTGCAGATTTCTTCCAGAGCTCCGTGCAAGTGTCCAAGTGTTTCTCCTCTCCTCCAACAAGAAGCAATCAGGAATCCTACAAGCTTGCAGCAACTTGGAATTCTTCAGCCTTTAACATGAATTAGGTATACGACCAAATACAGAATGAAGACGTTTAGTTCTGCTCCGGTGCCTACCAGTTTCTTCTATCTTGCTAACAATGAAAAATTCCAACCGTAGATAATAGATTCAAGTGCTTGTTATCACATCACTGGAGACATTCATGTTGCCGTCAACCACCAAGAGATCACTAACCCGAAATTTGTTTGACTTGTCGATGGAACTTGCTCCAGGATTGTTGGGAAATGAGATGTGAAAATCTCCAAAGATATTCAACTTTTATAGTGCTATATGTTCCCTAACTAGATTGCAACTTATTTTCAATTAGCAAGCTTACTCATAATCTGAATTGTGTTACTAAGTTTCTTTCTAGCTCTTGTGCAGGTGATGGATTCGAGGAAGGTGATTGACAATACTAAATTGCATCAAGGTCTATACTTACTCAAGAGAACTATTCCCTTTACACAAGTCTTTTCTCCACTATCCTCTTCTCATGATCCCGAGTCGGTTTTGTTGGTGTCTGTTGGAAGTTAAGTTTTACAATGACATTGTCGTCGTGGTCATCCCAAATTTTCTTATGTGGTGAAGTTGTACCCCCATCTTTTTATTAACAGAAAACTCGAGTTCTATCAATGTGAAATCTGACAATTGACTAAACATACGCGTCATTTGTATCATCTATCTCAGTATAAACTCTCACATCATTTCTCTATCATCCATAGTGTCATTTAAGGACCTTCAAAATTGAAAATCATTAATGGATTTAAATAATTTTGTATCATTTATTGATGATCACATTAGAACCAGTTGGATATTTTTCATGAAGAATAAATTTGAAACTACACAAATTTTTTTGTCTTTTTATGATTTGATTTACACTTAGTTTCATTGTAAAATTCAAATTCTCAAAATTGATTATGCAAAATAATACTTCAACTCTATGCTTGGAACCTTCCTTGTGAAGAATGATATTATCCATGTGAGTTCTTGTGTTGAGACTTGACAACAACATATGATAGTGAGAGGAAGAATAAACATCTTTTTGATATATTTAGGTCTATAATGCTTTCTCACAATATCTCAAAAGATTTTTGGGGAGATGTTGTGCTCACGACCACCACCTCATTAATAGAATGCCAAACAGAGCTCTTAGATTCAAAGTCTCTCTCCATGTTTTAATGGAAAACTATCTTCATGTTAGACCCTTTCATCACATCTTCCTTTAAAAATATTTTTCTCTTTTGTCCACATTTACTAACTAAATCGCACAAAACTTGACCCAAATCTATCAAGTGTATTTTTCGTAGGCATGTCTCCAGTAAAAAGGAGTATAAGTGTTACTCTTCTATTACTAGAGAATATTACAACTCTACAACTATCATATTTTTTGAAATTCAATCCTACTATCCCAAATCTAATGTTCAGAGGAAGAGTGTAAATGAACATTAATTTTGGGATGCACTTGATGACACCTACATGAAAACAACCCCACCCACTCCTATTTATATTTTTCCATGACTCTCCTGAAGTCAACAAAGAAATTCATTTGTACACTGAAAGAAAAAAATCTTGAGCAGGTGGTAGACAACTTATAAAATCAGAATTGCTTCAACCAAAACTTGGGTCCACATTTACCTGATATTTTAGGTGAAGAGGAGTCTTGTATTCATGCATTGCCCCCTTTATTTTCTATTGTTGATAACAAGGAAAGCTGTACTAGCTATCCAATTTAAAAGTATGTTGCTTATGAAAAGCTATCCTTAGCCTATAGAGCGTTTGTATCTAACATTAATATTGTGTAGATTTCTAAATCCATTCATGAAGCTCTTGAAGTTCAAGGTTGTAGGAAAGCAATGGAAGAAGACATTCGATCGCTACAACATAATGACATATAGATTCTTACTAAACTTATGATACAGAACCAGTTCGATGTAAGTGGGTGTTCAACTTCAAATATAAAACTGATGGGAGTATTGAGAGATTCAATGCCAGACTTGTTGTAAAAGAGTTGACACAAGCTTATGAGATTGACTATTAGGAGATCTTCACACCAGTAGCTAAACTGGATACTATCAAAGTTCTCCTTTCATTTGAGGTTTACATAAACTTGACGTGAAAAATGTCTTTCTGAATGGGGATTTAGAAGAAGTGTATATAGAGATACGACCAAGATTTGAGAACGATTCCAACAAACATTTAATATACAAACTCATGAAGTCTATCGGCTAAAGCAATCATCAAGGGCGTAGTTTGAAATATTTTTTAAAGTTTTGAAATCCGATGAATGTTGTCAAAGTCAAGTTGATCACACATTGTTCATAAAACATACTCAAGAAGATACGATTGTTGCACTGATAATATATATGGATGATATGATTCTTAATGGTGATGATTAAAGTCAAATTCTTAAAATCAAAGTGCTTGCTGTCGAGTTTGAAATTAAAGATCTAGGAAACAAGAGATATTTTCTTTATATGGAGGTAGCAAGGTCCAAGAAAAATATTGTTATATCACAGAGGAAATACATCCTAGATCTATTAAAAGATACATGGGTAATTGGATGCAAACCTTTCGATACTCTAATGAAACCCAACAAGAAGTCTAACATGGAAGAAGATAATATATCCGTGGATAAGGAAAGATACCAAAGTTTGGTATGAAAATTCATCTGTCACATACTATGTCAGATATTACATACTTTGTCAGTATTGTGTGTCTACACATGAATAGCACAAATGAAGATCATTTGAAGATGGTATACTGGATTTTGAGGTTTCTGAAGAAAACTCATGGTTTTAGATTAGTTTTTGAAAAAAAATGAGATATAGAGATGTAAATGTCTACATTGATGTTAGTTGCGCTAAGGAACTCATTGACAAAAGTTTCATCACCGGTTATTGCTCATACATATGGGGAAATTTGGTTACATAGAGAAGTAAGAAGCAAGCTTTTATTTCTAGAAGCACTGCATAATTAGAATAGGACACTTGCCTTAAGAATCGGTAAAGAGATTTGGATTTAGAAAATTGTTAAGAGAAATGGTGTGCCTCTTCAATAGATGTATACAAATGTTTCGTGACAATCAAGAAGCTATCAATATTGCCAAGAATCCTATGCATCATGACAGGATCACTCATATTGAAGTTGATAGACATTTCATCTTTGAAAAGGTTAATTGGGGAATTATACAACTTAGTTATATCCCGACACACCAACAAGTTGATGACTTATCAAGGCCCTTTCTTTAAGTACCTTTTCAGAGTTCAATACCAAGCTTGGTCTCTAAAACATTTACGCAACCCAACTTGTGGGAGCGTGTGAAAACCTGAGAAGTTTCAGGCCGTTTTCCTAGTATAGGCCGTCTATACAAGACCTTATGGGAGATTTGATTGGAAATCAATTTGAAAACCTCTTGATTTGTGTTTATTCCTTTCCTATTTATTTCTTTATTTTTTATTTCAAAATTATTTCCTGCTCAGTGGGATTGAATTTCCTATATATATATATATATATATATATGTATACCCTACATTTGAATAAGAAAACCAAGCAATTTTTCCCAAGTAATTTTTACAATGCATGCTAATTTCAATTTCCTAGTCTTTTGTTATTAACTGACTCAGTTTGACTTGATACAACATCAGAGTCTTTTAATTATTTCCTGGTAAGAGCTTGCATGCTAAAATTAAATGATAAGAGTCTGTATGCAACAATTCGTATACATCATTTTGTGAATGAAGCTTGCATGCTAAAACTGATTGAGCTAAGCAAGCTTAAGCCAATAAGCACGCTACTCAGAAATTTGTAGGCAAATTTTTTAATTCGATTAAAGTATGAGTGTTTAGATTAATTTATAATAGTTTCAATAAAGATAGCTATAAGGTTAAGAAAATATTAAAAACGTTCTAAATGTTATTCAATAGTAGCAAGTGTTGGGGGAATTGAAATAACAAATAAGAAGTACATGCAAATTTTGATGAAGCTTCATGAAAATAAAATATTCATTGTTATCCAACATCGGAGTTAATTTTCCGGAAATTAGAGCACATTTGAAGCAATATGATCTCAAGTACTGTAAGTGAGAGGCCACTCGTTCCCACTTATTGCTATCCCTCTATACTTTATCTGAAGTTGTGATTGTTCACACGATTGAAGTGGAATATTTTATTCAATAATAACCCATGGCTGGATCTAAAAGATAGAATAGTTGTTAAAGGTGATTAATGAACCATACCGTTCAAATTAGATTTTGGACAAATTCATAAATGATTCAGCACTGAAAGTTTGGAGCAATATTTTTAAATTATAGGTTTTCATGGGATGTGGTAGAAGGATTTGCATTCGACTTGTTATGGAGTGTACCATGTCAATTTTTAACACATCAACATGTTACACCATAAATTGCAGCCGAATGCAGGCTAGTGGGATTGAAATTTAGCTTAAAATTTGTTAATTTGTGGGATACATATGCACGGATTCATTTAGTCTCATATTAAAGAACTCTTAATCCAATAAGCAAATCATGTCATGAGGGAACTGCAGGTTAGCATGATAAGGCATAATGGTGGAGGTGATGAGGTATTCGTTTTGTGACACGGTCTTATCTCGTTAAGCGGAGTAGATTAGTGATAATGATGGGAATGGGACACTGGATAGGCCATACGATTGCACATGAGCTTGGAGGTAGTAAGCTGACATTGCTTGCCTGCATGTGTGGTAGAGCCGGTGCGTCATGGTGATTGACATCGAGGGATGGGTAGAATTAACATTTACATTTGCAAGCACAACTTATCAACCGATGCTCTACATAGTTTGCGCTGATCCTACTTCCCAAATTCCATCTTGATTTATTTGAGAAGCTACAGAGCAAGTTGCATTCTGACACCACCACTAACTTGGGAAATAAACACATCGAAGCAAAACCTGTGGACTGCCTATAATTCCCAGTTAGATTATTAAATTTCGTAAAGGCAATCGGATAACTCTACTTTCTTTGTTTTGTGTATTATATAATTCACAGCTTATGTATTATTAGTATTTTTTTTGTTTTTTTTTAGGATATGTTGAACTATAGAACTTCATTTTTAGCTAACCTGAATCAATATTTTGAAAAGTGCGCTTCACATGTAAAGTGAAGCGCATCCCGTTTCACTTCGCTAAAGCAAAACGGTCGGTCCAACACAATTAGCGAGAGGGAATAAAGGGCTACTGAATTAATTTAGCATGTTCTATGAAATTTGATATTTTATTGTTTTATACATGCTTTCAATTTTAGATTTTGTTTTGATTTGTAATTTTATTTAGACAACTTTAAGCTTTTAATTGTTACAACAAACTACTAGGAATTGTTCAAAGTGTTTATTTGTAGGTTCACATTTACTATTTTCCTTCAAGTTAGATATTGCACCACACTATTTTTCATTTTATATCAACCTTTAATTCCTGCTTTATATTTTATAATTGTTAATGAAGGTATTTATGCATCAATAGTTTTTTTATAAAATATTAGTATTTTAGTTAATAAATCGCTGCTTCGCTTTGCATTTTGCTTTTCGAATAAAAAATAGTCATGCGTATCATATTACATTTTGCGCTTTGATAACACTGACTTGAGCCTACATATAATGCAAATGTTTTCACTGCTATTAATTTTTTTTTTAATGCAAAATACAGGGTTGTCTCATTGCCGTCAAATCTGGACTTTATGATCTTCAATCATCGTGGCAAGCTGTCTCCTTTTGATCCCGAGCTCAAGTTGAAAACTTAAACTGCCTTCGATCCGGAAGCGTATTTCTTGCCATTGTCCTCTATCCAAAAGAACAAAATTTTAAGAGAGATTTTAGCATATCTTCTCCTCTTTATTATTGGTGTTACCAAAACTGCGAAGAGTTAGTTCATTGTAACCTTCAAACTGACAATACTTTTGTTTATCTTATTAATTATTTTCCTATGTAGTAGCTACTCTTGTGATTCTTTGAATCAAATATATATACCTCTGGGTCTCTTTGTGAATGCAATGCAATACCCAGTTGAACCCTTCATGTACTTGTATTGATCTCTATATGTTAGGTTAGTTCTTTAACGAATACATTGCAAAATAGATCTGACTATTTACATGAGGTCATTTTAATCAAGAAGTCTATAAAATGCTAAAGTAGTATGTCTGACTGAGCCTCCATTAAAAATTGAGAATTAAATTGACACTTCTATCGACGAAAAAATTTAAATAAAATTAGCACTAATGATAATTGGAGATCTACTTAATTAGAATTATGCATCTATAGATCCTTGACCACTTACTCCATTTGTTTATTCAAGCCACATTCATGATCTATTTATTAATCATATTAAATTCATCAAGAAATATGATGGCCTTCTCCTAAATAGAATATCGTGCGCAACAACAAAACCTTGTTAAATTCCTTATAAAAATGCATATGAGATGTTGTAGATGGAGATTAAACAGAAGGTATACACACCTAAAGCCAATGAATTTAAGTTTTATTTAGAAAATATATACTCACTTACAAACATTTATTAAATCATCCTCAAACATTTATATTATACTCCTGAGGTCTGAGCACTCATTGGCCCAAAACAGTTGTGTTAATTAAGTTAGCAAAAAGACACCCGTTGTCTCCTCTCAAATCTCTTTCTTGACAGCATATTATTGGAGTCCGCACGTAGAGTTACGTCATGAGTTCCGACGAAAAATTTTTCTTATAAAAAGACGCCTCACATACTTCATCCCATTATTACCATGAAATTTTTTCTAGAGAGAGAGAGAGATTAGAAGATGGTGTTCTACAAAAAAAGAAGATAGTAGGTTTGATTATAAAATTCTTAATTATTTTGATTAGTTTAATTATTATATTATTAACAAGAATATATAAAATATTATAAGTTGATTTTCTAATTAGTATATTTAGAATCATGTGTTTTTAAAAAGAATTCTCAATCATATACTATTTATAGTAAAAGATAAAATTTTCTTCTAAAAATAAAAATATGATTATTTAAATAAGATTATAAGAATTGCTAATTTTGGGTTGCTATAATTTTATAATGCCAATAAGAGCCGGCTTGCTCTTTCCACCCCCAAAGTCTTACTCGAAGGAAATCCTCACATACTCCAACTCATCTTTTTAACAAATGAGAGGGAGAGAGGGAGAATAATAAAAGATTGAAAGGTGTTTTCCAACACAATGGAAGATCATAAGTTCTGATTATAAACCTCTTAATTAATTTGATTAGTTTAATTATTTTTTTAAAATAATAATTAATTAAATAATTTTCGGCATATTATATAATTAGTAAAATTATGACCATGCGTTTAAAAATAATTCTGAATCATATAATATTAAGTAAATTTATTTTTATAAAAATATTTAGAAGTTTAAACCTATTAAATCATGCCCCATCATTCCAAATATCTAATTTCACCTAGATAAGCAATGATAGATTATTGATAATAATATTAATAATGATAATATTCATTTGATCTAATTTTATTTATAAAGAAAGAACTAAAAAAGACCAATGTAAAATTTATCTTAAACTTTTAATAAAAAATGATAAATAAAAAAAAATGCAAAAATGACAACATCATCTTTTCATATGGTACCATATGATCCACATAAAGAAATTGCCCTTTTAATGACAACTTCGACATGTGGTGTCACGTGGCCAAGTGGGATAACAATTATATATATATATATATGTGTGTGTGTGTGTGTGTGTGTGTGTGTGTGTGTGTGTGTGTGTGTGTGTGTGTGTGTGTGTGTGTGTGTGTGTGTGTGTGTGTGTGTGTGTGTGTGTGTGTGTGTGTGTGTGTGTGTGTGTGTTACATAATTAATCATTTTTTTAATATTATTTTTTATAAAATTTTCCAACCTTTAATGGAGTGTTCAACAATCAATTCAAGAATGTGATAAAAATTAAGTTTGTTATTAGCTTTCTTATGCTCTATTCATTGCTTTTGTAAGAGTTACATAAAATCTATTCTTTTCTAAGCTTCTTGGTATTAGAGCATTGTGTGTCCTGGCTGCTCTGTTGAGAATTAGGCAGCTTGAGTAAGGAAAAGGAGGAGACAATGGCAATTAATGGAAGGTTTATGAGCAATCCAAACTCATAAATTTTAAAAAAACTAAATTTTAGATTATCTCAATCTTTCATGCTTAGGATTTTTGTAGAAAAACTAACAATTGTAATATTCTAAAGAGCCTAAATTTTAATTTTTGTGGCATCTTAGATCAATCAGAAAGAAACAAGGAAAATAATCCAAGCATGCAAACATGCAAGAAAAGTGAAAAAATAAGCCAAATATAAAATAATAAAAGGTGGGTGTCGCTACGTCCGTGACATATCCCATAAAAGAAAATGGTGATCTAACTCCGCATATACATGTCTGGTTCTAATTCTATACATAGATGAAATTTAATATTAAGGTACGAGACAAGAGCAAACAACTCTTGGTCCCCGTAACTTGGTTTCAGATCTTAGAACCCGTGCCCATACCTTATTTCTAATATAGACTCTCCTGGGGCTCTAAAAGTATAGAGGAAAAAGAAAAAAGAACACGACTTGCATGAAAACAACATTAGCGGGAAAACCAACAAATATGAAGCATATAATGAGCCATGTCGTTCCATTGAGGGGAGCTAAATGACACCTGCAAGGTTAGTAGAAATCATCACATGCTCCTCCTTAATGATACATGTGTGTGTGTGCATATCTATAGACCTAACTTTTTACAGAAGAACGCCCTAAAATACTATTATGCAAATCTTGCATGCAAGCACACCAAAAAGCACAAAAGGTGATGCATGACTAGGACAACCAAACCAACAGAGAACTATAGTCAAGATATTGAAAAAGACTACCTAGCATCATAGTTCTTAGTTAAACACCATTTAACCAAAATGTGTCCTAATGAGTTTTTAAGTGCTCAGGGTAAGTCTCCGGGTATGTATAAATTTTATGGGGTAACCACACCGGCACATCTTAAAGATCCAAGGGATCTAAAAAGTGTCACCCATGATGGATTTTAAAAAAGGGCTGACCTTACATATGATCTAGTTTGCTACATTCAAAATTTTAAAATTATGTCAATGTAATAAGTAGAAAAAATGTATATTTTTAGTTTTAAAATAAGGTTTATTGAATGTGGACCCATAACATGCAAGGTGACACGAGTTCTTGGATCCTTTGCATAGTCATACTTGTGTCAATTCGGATGTTTTAGTTTGCATTCCTCATAGCTTCTATCACATTATTATTTACATTTGCATTTGTATGCATATATGGATAGTGAGTCAGGCTCGATAGACAAGTGGTTGTGATGTAAATAATAATGTGATAGAAGTGGTGAGGAGTGTACTGTGGTGTCAGTGACTCGGGAGCGGGTGTGTCGTAGAAGCAGCAACCTAAAGGAATAGGTGTGTTGTGAAGGTAATGACCCGGAAGAATGGACGTACAGTGGAGGCAGCGACCCAAAGGATAGGTGTGTCGTACAGGCAGTGACCCAGAAGGTTGGGTGTGCTATGGAGACGGTAGCCAAAAGGAATAGGTGTGTGATGGAGGCAGTGACCAGGAGGGTTAAGCGTGTTATAAAGGCAGTGGCTCGAAGGAATGGGTGTATGTGGAGGCAGTGACCTAGAAGGGTGTGGGTGTCATGGAGGTAGTGACCTGAAAAGGTAGGCGTGCAGTGGAAGCAGCGGCCTTAAGAATGAGTGTGTCGTGGAGGTAGTGGCCCAAAGAGGTAGAAATTATGTGGAGGCATAAGCCTGCAGAATGGGTGCATCGTGGAGGCAGTGACCCGCAAGTGTGGTTGTACCATGAAGGTAGTGGTCCGAAAGGGGTGGGCGTGGCATGGAGGTAGCGACCCAAAAGATGAGTGTATCGTGGAGGCAGTGACCTGAAAAGGGTGTGCATTCCATGGAGGCAGCAACCCGAAAGATGAGAGTGTTGTGGAGGTAGTGACCAGAAAAGGTGGGCGTGCCGTGGAGACACTGACCCGAAAAAATGAGCGTTTCGTGAAGGCAGTGATCAGAAGATGGGTATGTCGTGGAGGCAATGACCCGAAAGGGTGGGTGTGTCGTAGGAAGTAGTGGCCAGAATGATGAGTGTGTCTTGTAGGCAGTGACCTGAAAGGGTGTCTGCGACGGTCCAAAGCAGTGTCTTAGTAAGTGTAAGGATGTAACTCTCAATAGAGGGAATTACAAAACGGATTAGCTTGGTGACGAACCATTCATTCACATGATATGGGAACACGAGGGATAAGTTATGAGAAACACAAATCCAAGTGCAACACATGTAAATGCACAAGTCATGAAACATGCAGGGTGCTATGCAAGCAAACACACGAAGGTGGGAAGTGCAAGTGAAAACCACATGTGAAATGGTGCTAAATGACATGTGGATGTCACAAAGTACATGTGGCGTAATGTGCCATTGGGAGGCACAAGTCCTTGTTGCTTGCATATGAAAGTATATGTTCAACATTGCATGACAAGGGTCCAAGTGATGAATGTGCTGGTACTGAGCCATGCAATCAATACCAATGCACATGTAAAACACACACTATGCAAGTGGAATCGATTGTCAACCCGTTGGGTCGACCGAGGTATTCAACTCGAGGCAACATACCTAATGGGCTCAATCGGGCTAAGATGGTCGCTTGGACAAAAAAGAATGGTTGACCAAGTCAGGGTGACCAAAGTGGTCGGTTGACCAGGCCAGGGGTGACCGGTCGGACTAAAGTGGTCAGACGACGGGTTTGAGGAGGCCGGTTGAACCAAAGTGTCGGTCAACTTGGTTGGGGTGGCTCGTCAGAGCAAAGTGAAATGCTGACAGGGCCAGGGCGATCGGTTGAGGCAAAGTGTGATACCGACCAAGCTGGGTCGGTCGGTCGAAGCAAAGTGTGATGTCGACTGAGTAGGGGTGACCGATTGAGGCAAAATGTCATGTGTTAAATGCAACATGATATGATGCATTTGATCACAAATAATAGAGAACCGCATTGGTGCTAATTATCTCACATAAACACCTAGGGTTTTAGCTCTTGGATTCACGACATAGTCGCCTTCGGCTTTGGCGAGAAAATGTTGAGAACTTTGCCCCTAATTTCTCATAGGAAAAGTTCTTCACTGCTCGTACGGTAGACTAGTCACAAAGTTTTTTTCGTCCTTCATACCTCTTACGATCTTGTAGAATGGGCCAGCTACAGAGTTTTTCCCATTCTTCAAAATTGAATAATCCCAACCCCTTCAAGGAAGGTTGGAAGCGCCAAAGCCGTAGGAAAATTGGGATACCGACCAACTTAGGTGTAGATCTAAAGCTTATCACGAAAACCCACTCAGTTTGACAACGGATGAGTCTAACGAAAGCTTCCTAACCTAGGGCTTCCTTTAGGAAATCAATGATCAATCCAAAGCCATGTGGCCGTGTTGACTAGTTTAGGCCTACCAACTTGCCTCGTGTGAACGACCAAACCCACAACATCAAGTGAAAATCTAATCCTAAGAAAAATGCATGGGTTGAGAAGGTTATACCATCGCAATGGTTGATCAAAGTCCATTCATTGCTCGGGAAGAAGCTCTCTTCATCACGAAGAGATTCCGGTGACACTCCAAGTACCTCCCTCCGCTCCCCTCAGATGATGAATCTCTCTTTGCAAGGAGTTTTTAGACGTTGGCGCAACACCACACTTTGCTCTTCCTCTCTGTTTCTTGGATCAATAAGATGGCCGAGAAAAAAAATACGAGAGGAAAGCGAAGGAAATAATATGGAGAAATGAAGGAAGAAGAAAAAGAATGAAGAAGCTCTGAACTCTCCATAAACTCTCAATACACTCTTGTGACCCCTCCCAAGCCCTCCGCCTCTCCCCTTTTTTCTCGGTCCAAGACAATGACCAAAAAATAAAAATGAGAGAAGAGAAAGAAGAAAGAAATGGAGAAGAGGAAGGAGAAGAACGGCGAAAAAGCTCTTCAAGAACTCTCCAAAAGTCTCCCCCAGTTCTCTATGATTGCTCCTGGCTCTCCCCAAGTAATTTGAGTGCAATCTCCCCCAGTAGGAAGGATATTCGTAGAGGTTTGAATGACCATCTGCCTCTTTTGGCAAGTTTCTAGGTTCGTTCTGATGCTATTTTTGTCTTAGGACCTATGCAATGGCTTATCCCAATGGTCGGAAGGTGTCCGGATGGAAAAACAGGGACCAGACAATGAAACAAGTTGATTATGGGTAGCGTGGCAAAGATGGGGCATGGCACACCCTCATGTGGCCATGACCACGACTACTCTAATTGGGGTAGTTTCTTGATTTATGGTAATTCGGGCCATATGACAAGACCTGAAAGACCCTCCCCAAGTGAAAACACGTTCCAGACCGATTGACGTTGTCTGTTCCATCATCTGGAGTCATCTAAAGCATAATTCCTCACGAGTAAGCCAATGTATGGCTTGATTTGTTCACGTTGAGCCTAACAAAACTTGTCCGGTTGAGGTCGTCTCATAATGTAAAACTGGTCGACCCTCGCCTCTTTGACAGCCAAAGCCTAGTAAAACAATTATGGCAACGTGCAAAAGGATTGAAGACGGATGTCCGTGAAACATACCCTAAGGTCGTTCAAGTGGACATCCTATACACGTGACTTAAAAAATTAACACCAACATATGAATTAACACAAATTGATTAGCTTTTACTAGTGATATATTGTCTTCCGTCTTAAAATCTTCCTTTTCAAATCTATATATATGGTTGACATTACTCATCCAAATAATGGGACTACGATTGTTAAATTTCACTTTAATTGCTTCAAAATATCCAAAGCATAATGAAGTTTTATCTTTGCTTTTAACCTTCTACAATAAAGCCTTTAGGTTTGCTTTATTATCAATATAACATTTTAATATCAAACAAAATTGTAGGAATAGATATATAAAATTATTAATTAAAACTTTCAATAGTGAAAAGTCATTTGAGTAGTGTTTTTTATCTATTGAATGAACTCCTCCATCGATAATGCAATGGTTAACTAGATTTTGATTTCTTCTACTAAATCTATTAGTAGGTGTTTGAGTTTTCATTTTATTAGAAATTTTGGTCTTAGATCTCATTGACACAAGATAACGAAAAAACAAAGACGATGAGGACTTAATCCATAACAAGGGAGATGGAGTGATCTCCCTTGTTTTGCATATTGATTTGCATAAAACAAGAATAATAATATATAGATATACGCAGGAAAAATTGATTGAGGCGTATGTTGTTGCATGTTGTGCTACACGAATTACAAAAAAATAGACTTTGAAATAAGTCATGTAGAGCTCAAAGAATCCTCAAGGTTAGTCCTATCAATTGTAAGAGCTTAAGTGGCGTATGAAGATCAAGTAAATTATTTGTGTTTCTGAAAAGGACACGTCTTTGATTTATGCTAACCTTTTTGTGCTAAACACCTTCTCACATTTATATCATGCTTAGCATATGCCTGAACAAATCCTTTATTTGAACATAACAGCAATTGGTGTGGTCACAATATGCTTCCCTGAATCCCACTTAATTTTCCCTCGTCTTATCATGTCACTTCTCAGGCTCGGAAAATCCCCATTTAATGCGAAATGTATATCATAACTCACCTCCTGGTCCACCCTTGTAAATTTAAGTTTGTAAGTTGAAAGATTTATTGTCACTCCTTCTGGCTCTGTAATCTCAGCCGTGTATTCCTCTCTCACATCTCCCACATTCTTTGCTGTCCTTGTCACCTTTTGACTCATCTCCATTTGTGTCAATTTTATCACTATCGATGGATAATTAAGTTCTGTCGTAGTGAGATGTTTGACCCTGCTACAACTCATTGGCTTTCCCACTGTCATTGCCACCTCCCTATCACTGTACCCAAGCCCACAAATATATTCAACATAATCTTCAAAGGTAAGCCCAAACACTAGCCCCGGATCCATGGCCTTGATCGGGCACACCATCCCTGCCCCCGTGGCATATATACCTGCAGTGTCATAGGTGTTATCATCAACAATAAGATCCCCTGCAGCTGTCCATGAGTCATTTGCGGTTGTCACAATTGCTGATATGATCTCTGCTGGAGTCCACCTATGGTGTTTGGTCCTCATCAATGCCACAATACCTGCCACATGCGGTGCGGCCATGGAGGTGCCACTATCAAAGTTGAAGGTGTGGGTAGCCAATGGGTTTGGGTTTGGGCCAACATCTGTGTGCCAGGCAGCTAGGATGTTCACACCAGGCGCAAGCACGTCAGGTTTAATGATCCCACCATTTATGTTGGTTGGGCCACGAGAGGAGAAGGATGCTACGGTAGGGGAGGGAGTTGATCCAAATTTGGTTCCTTGGAAGTGTATGGCTGCAGATGCATTGGTTTGGTCTTTGAAGAAGTATTCTGAAATTTCTAATCTGGCATGGTAATCTACGCTTGATGCAGGGAGCACGTTGGCAGAAGAAGAAGTGGTGCGCCCTTGGACAGGCTGGTTCATTATAATCATTCCCTCTCCACCAGCTTTATATACAGCCTGTCCCTTTACCTCATCTTTAACTATGCACGACTCGCAAATCACAATTTTACCTGAGATGAGACATTTATTTTGAGTTTAAAAAGACAAATTTTGATAATAATTATATTATTATTATTATTATTATTATTGAAGTCTTGACCCAAGATATTACTGTTTATTTTAGTATATTATATGTGAGCTAAATAGTTACACATCCAACACAATGTCAATACACATGCATGAGTTCATATTAATTGAAAAAATAATAGATTACTTAATTCTCTAATGATAAAATTTTGCACTCAACGATGCATCTCAGATTTTTTTTTTTAATTCATAAAGAAATGGCCGGAGGCTATTATATGAGCTCCGGTCATCCTTCATGTGGCTAAGAATTTGAGTACCACACTCTATACTCTGGAGAAATCGAACTCCAGACCAGAGGGGACTAACAACTGACAAGTAAATGTCCTACCAACTTATCATTAGATTACGCCGCGAGTTATGATGCATCGGATAAGTGATTTGAATTTATGATGGTATTATCACTAATTTACCTCTTAAGTTTAAACTAGCCAATGCACTAGGCACACAACAACGGCCTGGGAGACGAGCATACACTCCAGGATATTCAAGCGGCCACATGATACTTGAATCCCACAACTTCGGCTGGTACGCTGACTCTCCAATGAATGATTTTCCATCACCAAGCTCTACAACAGATTCTATTCTTCTGTCAGTAGTAGAAGCACCAACTACCAGCATCCATGGAGCACTATGGCTAAGCGTATCCGCATTAGGCCCATCATTTCCTGCTATTGTGACAGGAACAATCCCATGTTGGATGGCAGCTATAGAGCCTCGAGAAACTGAATCTTTGTAGAACTTATAATTCCGCCCTCCAGTAATAGACATTGAGATTATATCCACCCCATCTTTTATTGCCTGATCAATTGCTGCGTATGTGTCAGTTTCAGCACATCTTGGAAAGCAAACTTTGTAAATGGAGAGATGAGCCATGGGTGCCATGCCAGATGCTGGGCCACCACTTGCCATTCCGAGAACGTTTGCGTTTCTGACAAAGGTTCCGGCTGCAATGCTTGCCACATGTGTTCCATGTCCATCAGTGTCTTCAGGGGAAGGGTTAAAGCCACCACGAAAGGCCTTGGCTCCGATGATCTTATTGTTGCAATGGAAGCCGGTGTAGGAGCAACTGCCCTTCCATTTTGTGGGAGGTGGTGGTGGTGGCATATTGGTATCGTCGAATGAAGGATGATTGGACTTTATGCCACTGTCTATTACACCGATAATTATACTTTGGCCCATCATCGTGGATTCCCATACGCCACTTGTTGTTAAGCCAAGGTATCTATAAAAGTGCATATGAGAACTAAATTAATTGCCACATCTAATGGATCAAAATGTATTTTTGTTTGTCCAATATTAAAACACATACAGATTTTCATTAAATGGAAGAGTAAATATTAATCGAGGCGATCATAAATTAGAATGAAGGTTTGATGGGCCGTCGTGTGATAGATGGAGGCTTGGCCATATTCAAATCGTCATCCGAAATATGCTGTGCCTAGGGGTGTAAACAAGCCGAACACCAGCGAACCCAGGCTCTGCTCGTGTTCGCCTTGTTATATTTCGAGCTAAAAAATGTGCTTGTGTTCGACTCGTTTGCTTAGCGAGCCGAACGTGAATTATTCACGAACAAAGAGTCGTTTTGATAACACTAATCACATAGCCATAAGATGTTAAAGATTAGAGCAATATTTAAAATTTAAAAATTATTATTTATATTAAAACATCATTTTAATCTATTTTGATAATTTTTATTCTATTTTCATAATTAATACTTTAATTGATTATAAATCTCTATAGTCTTGAAGTCAACTAAATTTTTTAGAAACTTCACTCATCAATATATAGAGCATCCTACACATCAGGGAATATCATTAAAGCGAAAAGAGAATCTTAAGGATCTGACAAAAGGGTGACTCAAACAATCTTCATCTAAAGAGAATAATTAATATATATATATATAATTAATGAGTATTATTTCGAGCTAAAACGAGCTGATCAAGAACGAACAAATTTTTATTCGTATTACTCTTTAACTTCTTAACGAGCCGAACACGAGTTGTTCGAGAACAACAAGCCCTTTTGACAGCTCTAACTATGCCTCACATAATATTTTCTCTAAATGTAATGTCATGTTTACTATTTTAAAATTTGGAAATTTACATGCATAGAACCCAATTCATATGCATTTATGTATCTTACATAAAAATTTTGATTTTCACAAAAGCAGCATCTTAGTTATGCCTGAAATGTGGATTTCAATGTTCCACTGTTGAAAAATGTGAATTGGGCGTTCCGTTTGTAAAACTAGAAGATTTGTTGCTCTGTATGTAAATTCCCCTTAAAAATATATATTAATGTTGAACATAAACACTCCTTCCTACTAAAGTCAACATTTTGATATATCTGATAAACAAAAATCAAGAGAATAAGTTTCCATATACTTGGGTGTGTAGGTTGTCCCAACCGGATAATGGCGGTCGCGCTGTGCAAAGAGGAAGCTTGGCTTGGACCTGACAGTCTCCAACTCTCCTGGAGTGAGGCGGGCGGCGAAACCGCTTAGGACATGGCGGTAGGAATATAGCAGCCGCGGTTCACCGGAGTCAAGAGTGGAGTTTGGGAGGAAGGAGAGGTGAAAGCTCTCAAGATCGCCGTCGCTGAGGAGCTGGTGCTGTTCATGTCTCTCCACGTCGATGATGTACACATCTCTTTCATGGCGATCATGTACTTCGACTATGGGGAGAAGCTGAGAGTCACTACATTGAAGAAGTAAAAGAAGAAGAAGAAAAAAAAAGAGGATTGGGATGCGGTTCATCATTTGGGTGAGAGGTCATGAAAGACTAAGATGTGTAACAGCATAAGATGTAACAGAAGGAACATTTATAGCTGTGTATGACTATTGCAATTGTGGTTGAATTATACAGGACTGTTGATGAGGAAGCTTCCTAGAAGAAATGGAGCATATGGCTTCATGCTAATTATCTTTCATAATGGTGACATCACATGGAAAAGCATCCAAGGGGTATGTTCTTAGAGAAAATATTAGGTGAGGTTGATTGTATGTCTAGACGATGGTTCGGATGTGGTCATGCTACTATATATGGTGGAGCGGTTCCTATGAACCATCGTTTGGAGGTACAATCGTCCAAGTAATATTTGCTCCATTTTTAGTGATGGAGGGAAGAAATATAAATGACCAGATTTATGTGCATGAAACTAAACATAATGTAGCAGAAAATGAAAATTGACATTAGAACATTACAACGAATACAACTTGCCAAAGCTTGTCGATGACATACAAGCACCTTTCTTGAGAAAAATAATTCATCGAACTTCATTTATATTGAGAAATAAATAATAAAACATCTTAAATTTATGATCTTAATTGTTAAATCTGAATTTGTTCTGTGAATCGCACCCGAGGAATAAAGCGTAGTACATGAGAGAGACATAGAAGAAAAAGTGTGCATTAATGACTAGTAGAATAAGAGAATTGTGTAAATTCTTTTTCTTAAAAAGACCCCCCATTTATGTACAAAGGGAGTGCAATAGGTGACATTATGTTTATGACACTACTTGAGTAAATACTATGCAGGTTATTCTAGGTATCTCGCTTTTGTGAGCCTAGGACCTTACTGCTCTCGGGTTTGGTTGATTGGGCTTATTAGGGCTTCGTCGGGTTTTGCCAGACGGATGGATCTTGTAGGCGCGACTGATCAACAGAGCTATCAGATTCTAGGCTGGTGTATAGTTGGAGAGCAAGCGACTCTGTTTATGTTGTTGGGAATGGGGGTGTCAGTGAGTCAAGTCAACTCATGAGCTAGCTCGAGCTAGGCTTAATAATTGGCTCATAAACTGAGCTCATTAGACTAACAAGCCAAGCTCAAGATAGCCCTGACTCGACTATTTAGCTCGTGAACCAGCTCGTTTAAAAAATTATTAATATAAAATATACTCAAAATATATTAAATTTGAAGACTTTATAAGTATTAAAAAGGTTTTAAAAAATATTTTGTATTTTATATTAAGTGATTTCTTATTATTTTTCTCTTAATTTTTCATTATATTTGTCATTTTATTATAACACTAACAAGCCGACTCATGAACTTGCTTGAACTCGTAGACTTAAGCTCGAGATCGAACATGAACTCCAAAAGATTAATCAAGCTCAACCTCAAGCTAAGATTGGCTCGAGCTCGACTCAGCTCGTTTACACCCCTAGTTGGGTAGCTAATTAGATGTGTAGACACTACCCATCGTCCTGTCTTCTACTGGTTAGAAGTAGATAAAATTGATCAACCAAGTCTACCGATTGGCATGTATAATAAACTTTGGTTATTTGACTACAAACTTGACAAAAAAAGATTCAAATTAAGGAACTCTGAGGCACAAATTTAGGTGCCTATGAAAATTATTCATATTAATAGCAATACTTCTCATGAAAATTTTGCTTAAATTCACACAAAATTTCTTATGAAGATTTTAAATTGTTTTCCTCAAGAAGAGTGCATTGACATAAGAGTAATGAATTTAAGTTTGACATACCCAAAACAATTCAGTCTCTAATTTATTAAGTTAAAACATTCACAAATTTTATTTAATATCGTAGAGCTAATCTAATTGATTGAGACAACTTCAACATCATGTACAGCAATAGGACTTATAAAAGTAGCAAAAAGGACATACGAAAGAATAGGAGAAAGATGTTGGTAGAAGAGTTCTTGAGGTATATCCAAGTATCACTGATTACATTAAGCATCTTATTATATATAGAGTAGGTAGTTTTGTAGGCACTTGCATATACAACTCATAAATGCAAAAAAAAATATAAACTTTGCTATGATCTTAACACCATTTGGATGAGATAATTTTCCATGTGCCGACAGTACCCCTCAAATTAAGAATCCAGTGCTTGGATTGTTAATTTATCTCTAAATTTATGACATTTGATACTAGATAGGCTTTTGATAAGTATATCTGCCACTTGATCCTATGGTGCAATGTTGTTAACTATGATTCTTTTGTTTTAGATGTGATCCCAAATAGAGTGAAAATATATTTTAATGTATTTAGTTTGGGTGTAAAAAATGTTATTTGTAGTGATAATTACTGTAGAAATGTGACCGCAGTAAACTGGGGTAGGTTTGTTATTGGAGAGACTCGAGAGAAGTTTTTGTAGCTAAATTGTGTGCAACAATTCTACGAGGGCATAATATTTCGCGTCAATAGAAGATCCTGCTACCATCATTTGCTTCTAAACTTCTTACAAGACTAGACTATTCCTAAGATAGCCACAATATCTCATGATAGAGTGACAATCAACTGGATCATCTACCAAATTAGAGTCAGAAAATGACTTTAGCTACAAATTTTGTCTGGTGAGAGAAATACCATGTGTTATTGTCCTTTGTAAGTATTGAGTATGTGTTTAATTAGTTGGAAATGTTACTGTTTTGGCTCTTCCATATGTTGACATGCTTGATTTACTACATAAGCAATATTTGGGTGTCTTATGAAATTATTGAAGAGCTCCAACTAGTCTGTGGTGGAGTTCAGAATCTGAGGATGGTTCTTTGAGGTGGAATTTTCTTTAGGCTTTCATAGGAAGATGTTTTGGAATTAGCTTACGAGTATCCATTCCAAATTTGTGAAGAAGAGCGTTGATATATTGAGATTGATTTAGAAATAATCATATTTTGGTTGTGCGAACTTGAATGCGCAGTAATGTAGATACAGTTCCTAGGTTCTACATTTGAAAGCGTTGATGAGGATTTTGAATGAGTGTGGTAATGTACGTGTCTTCATTTCCAGTACTTTAGATGTCATCAACATAAATGAGTTAAAAAGTGTGTTTGTTTTCATTGAAGTGAAGAAATAAGGATGAGGCTATTATAATTTGATTGAGTCTTGTTATTTGAGATGGCCTGAAAAGGTTGAAAACCATTGTTGATATGTTTGTTTTAGATCATAGATAACTTTGCATAAATAGTAGAAGTGTGTGTAGGAGATTAAGCATCTTGGAACCGTGGAGGTTACTTCCTATATGTTATGCCATCTAATTGTATTTTTCAATTGTGGTGAATGCCAATGGTCAGCAATATTATCTTATGGTGAAATTTTTTGCAACAATACTAATCATACTCTTGACCAAACCCCTGAGCAACTAATCATGTTTTATATTTATCTACCAAATCATCTGAGTGATAATTGGTGTGGAAAATCCATTTTAATTGTAGGATTTTGATTTTTGGGTGGAACTAATTTCCATATGCTTTGATTTTGATGTATGTATGCATGCATGCATGCATGCATGCATGCAAGTATGTATATATGTATGTATGCATGCATGCATTTATATATGTATGTATGTATATATGTATGTATGTATGCATGGATTTATATATGCGTGTATGTATGTTATGTATCTATATGTTTGTTTGTTTATTTGCTTGTTTGTTTGTATGTATCTATGTATATAAGTCTTTTTGTATGTATGTTCGTATCTATGTATATATTTTTGTCTGTCTGTCTGTCTGTCTGTATGTATCTATGTATGCATGTCTGTCTATATACGTACGTTTTTGTGCGCTCGCGCGCATGTATTTATATAGAGAGAAGAGAATTACCTCTTACATATTTCAACCTCTGATTTATAAGTTTTAAAAATTCACCTAAGTCGTAAACTCGTTTGAATCATTCTATTTAATTTAGCCAATTCAGACATTTCAGCACTAGTCCAATTACCACAGCAAATTGCACATTGATTTAGCCTTCAACAGGTGCCTTGGACCTAAGCACAACTCCACAAAAAATCTTTAAAATATCATTGATTAAATCACATGAAAAAAAAAAAAGGAAAGTCCATGAATACAACAAAGAATAGCTTGGAATAACAGTTAAGGGAGGAAAGCCTCATGCCGGCCAGCTAGACTAAATAATCAATATAACCCATTCAATTCTTCTTTCATTAGAATTTTTTGCCATGCACCAGGTCTCCAAAACTCCAAAAAGTATATATATACCCCCTCCCCATCTCCTTCACAATTCACCAAGCAAATTCCTAAGCAAAAATTTAATTTTAAAAAAAATGACAATGAGATCCTGCCTTCTGCTCATTGCAGTTCTCTCAGCCAGCCTCACGGTTCATGCTGCTGATCCCGACATCCTCACCGACTTCATTACTCCTCCTGGCGTTAATCCAGATGCCAAATTCTTCACCTTTACAGGGTTCAAAGAAGCCATTACAGGTGGACCAAATGGTGTTCCCTTCAAGGTGACGAAAGCTACAGAATCAGAATTCCCTGCTCTCGCAGGCCAAAGCGTCTCCTTGGCTGTTCTCCAGTATGAGCCCAGTCCCACCGGAATCAACCCACCCCATATCCATCCTCGCTCTGCAGAGCTGTTACTTGTCATACAGGGGGTGGTTAAGGTTGGCTTGATTGATTCTGCTAATGAACTCTACACTCAGACGTTATATGCCGGAGATGCATTTATATTCCCCAAAGGACTTGTTCACTTCCAGGTTAATGGGGACTCCAAATACCCTGCAGTTGCTGTTGCAGCTTTTGGCAGTGTTAATCCTGGAGCCATTGTTTTACCCAAAAACATTTTTGGTAGTGGGATTCCCAACTGGGTGTTGGCCCAATCCTTTAAAACTGATGTGGAAACCATCAGCAAACTTGTTTCAGCTAATTTGGGTTAATTTATGTCGAGTTATATGTCATCAGGTTCTATTTATGGGAGTTGCATGTGCAACTTTTAAATTTATATTATCTATGTTGTTTATGTTGTTGTTGTTTTTTGTAATACTGTTGATTGGTTTGCTACAATAAGAAGTAATAAAAGAAGAGTGCTGTTATATGCTTCTGTTTTATCAGTTTGAAGAGATTCAATCTGGCTATAGTACTTATACTCTTATGATGATGTAATAATTATGATTGGAGGTTTAGATTTGTTTGGTTATATTGTCAGGCCTCTCTAGAATCATTATAAGCCTTTCTTTGGAATTAAATCAAAATTATTAAATATTATGAATATCTAGAATGTATTTACTAAAGTGTCATTTAGTATTCCACATCTATTAGAATCTTGAAAACTTGATTGTGGACTTTTCTAGATTCTTGTAGTATATGAAATTTTTTTAGAATGATCTATTTATAAATAAAAATTGGTCTTTAGTCTTGTCATTTTGAGTATAAATGAATAATAGTAAAGTTTATTTTATTTTGTTGTCCGCACAAATTTCTCAAACATCCATTTATATTCTCCTCATATATATTTGTTTTATCAAATTGGTATCAAAGCCAACATTGTTACAAGATAGCAAGTGGTTTGAATCTACAATTGTCGCGTCTTACAAAGAAGGATTACGAGAACTGGAGTCTTCATTTGAAGGTATTGTTTGGTTCCAAGGATATTTAAGAGATAATTGAAAAAGGATATATCGTGCCACAAGATGCAACATTACCAACAGCCCAAAGTGATTTGTTGAAAGAAAATGGGAAGAAGGACAATGAAGCCCTCTTATTCATTTATCAAGCCTTAGAGGAGGCATATTTTGAGAAAGTGACTCACGCATCCACATCTAAGAAAGAATAGGAAATACTTCAAATTGCTTATAAAGGCATAAACAAGGTAAGTAATGTTCGTCTTGAAACACTTTAAGTTGAGTTCTAAGCATTTCAAATGAAGTAAATAGAAAATGTAGAGGATTATTTCACAAGAGCTATGACTGTTATCAATCAACTATGAATATATGAAGAAAATTTAAAATTTGTTAGATTGATTGAAAAAAATTTGCATTTGGCGAATGATAAATTTGAGCACGTTGTAGTAGTTATTGAGGAAGCTAAGTGTTTAGAGACTACTGTTGGGTTATGTGGAGCCCGGTCCACTACACTTTTTTTAGACAGTTTCACATCTAGGAATATATTTAAATTTGTATTTAATTCATAACATTTGTTTTTTTGTTAATTGCTTGCCGCTTTTGGTGCTTTCCATATGCTCTTCCTGCCTCCTCAGATTTCCCATCATAGAAAGCATTATGTTAATGGGATTAAGGTTTTACCTTAATGGGATTTACGGTTTTCCTTTAATGGGTTGAATTAAGGAGGTTAAATAGGCATGGCTGGAATCAAACAGACTACAGATTCTAGTTTATCGCATGAAGCTTCTCCTTTTTAATTCCTGCGACGTGAAGCTCAAAGGAAGGTGGCTGCTCCTTTGTTTGTTCTTTTTTCTTCTTCCTGTAAGCTCTCGGCAAAAAAGTGAGGAGAGAGGAAAGAGGAGAGAAGAGAGAGGAGAGGGAGAGAGGAGAGAGAGTTTCTTGTAAGTCGACGTGGTCGACGGTGTATTCCTCAAGCTAATAAAATTCTCTACAACTCCGTGGACGTAGACAGTTTGCCGAACCACATAAATCTTGTGTCGTCCTTTTTATTTCTGGTGTAATTTTTTTGATCTGTTTTTCGCCTTTACTACCGTCGATTTTTTCACAACAACTACGACCTTAATGAAATTATGAGATATTTAATGGCTTACAAGCAAAGAAAGAATGATAAAAAAATATGATACTATTGAGCAAATTCTCCGATCAAAGCTTACATTAATGAGTGCAAGTGAAGACTCTAAAATTGATGATAATTCAAGTGCTCAAAAAGTCCATGGGCAAAGTTATAGTCGCGGTCGTGGTCGAGATCGTGTTTTTTGAAGAGTATGAGGATATGGACATGGAGGATATTAAATAAAATAATGAAAATAGTCAAATCTCAAGAAATGAAAGCTGAAAGAACGAGCCAAGGTGACATAGTACAAAACATTTTATGTTTATTGTTATATTTACAAAAGGGTTGGTCATTACACTTTCAGATGTCATTATAATAAAGAAGAAGCTAACATGGATCTAAAAATGAAAGAGCGACATGTTTTATTACAAGGGAAAAAAAACAAGGAAAGCGAAATAATTGATACTTAGATATCGGAGCAAGTTATCATATGTGTGAAAATAAAGACATGTTCGTAGAAATGGAGGTAATGAAGAGTCAAATTTATTTTGACAATTCTTCAAAAGTTCTAGTGAAAGCAAATGATAAAATCCTTATTCCTCTTAAAGATAGAAGTCATCAATGTATTTTGATGTTTACTATGTTCCAGATACAATGAGTAATATTTCAAGTTTAGGACAATTACTTGAAATTGGATTTGATATTCATATAAATGATGAAAAGTGATCGACGCGCAATTACGCATATATTTGTATTCCAAGAGATTGTCAAAAATTTGGCTCAAATTATATTTAGCGGCTAGTGTGAATAAATAAAATGATTTAGAAAATAAATAATAAGCATTCACGCTAGAGGTACTACGCAAGTATACGTATCGTCTCAGGTAATAGAAGATTTTCTTTAAAAACCCCAGTATCGAACCCACAAGAAAAGCTATAACTTTTTAGTAATGACTTAAGAAAAACTTCCATCTAAACTGCAGATAAAAATAATAGGAGAATGTTGTCGAAATAATTGTAAAGAATTAAAGCTAAATTTATGTGCAATCTAAATTTAAGCAGAAAGTAAGAACAAAGTTTAAAAGTCTAATAAAGTTTAAAAGACTAAAAAAAATTAAAATACTAATAAAGTTTAAAAGAATTCAAATATTAAGAAAAGATCTTTCCCTTTGCAAGGAGATCTTAATCAGTGTAGGAATTGAATGATTAAAAATATGAAATGATGCACTGTGACGAATAGGATCATACATATTCTTTATCCCCTCTTGGTGCAAGCAAAAAACATTGGCTAACCTTAAGTTTGTTCCAGCTTGTGTAGTAGTGCTGAGTAGGATCTAGCCTTTCACTTCTAGATACCCGTTGTGCATTCTCTATAGGACTTACTAGGGACCCTTAGATCCAAACTCAAGATCGAATTGACGAAAGAATCTAGCATGTCATTCTAGAAACATCAATTCTACACCCATCAAAACTTATCTCTCTATCTATTTGCACTTCCCCTCAGATAATTGTGACGAATCTATCCAAAGTTAAGTGAGGTACTCACAAGTTGAGTGAAATCATAGCCCTCCTGGGTCATTATGTTTCGCAACAGATTTTAACATCACAAATGACCAGTTTGTAAAGTAAATTAAGAACTGGTGAAAATATCATCACATATTTAAAAATAAAAAGAAATCTTTAAATCGTTTTCATCCCACATGATTAATTCCCATATGTAAGGAGAAAGAAACAAAAATTACCCAGAATTCATGGAGAAAAAACAAAAACACATGTTTGTATTGAAAGTCAAGTATTAACAACAAAAACTCAAACACAAATACAAAATACTTATCTTATGTCTTCTCCCCAAACAATTCCTGAAGTTTTCTTCAAGCAATCTCCAAACTCTTCTTACAAAATCAAAGACTCACAAACTTTTACATACACTCTCACCACTAAGAACTCACACACCCTCTAGAGCCTCCAAAATTCCTCTTCAAAGCCTCAGTTTTGAATAATCAATGGCCCCATTTAATAGAACTCTGAAAATAATTAAGGGTTACTTCAAGGAGCCCTTCAAAATTTGTCCAAATTCATTGCATCTTCTAGAGAAACCATTTCTAGCGCTATGACGTCCATAACAGTGGATAGCTAGCGCTATGACACCATATGATGTTGTGTCATTTTGCTCCATTTTGCCCTCATTTTCTCTAAAGATCCATTTCTTGTATCTGAAACTAAAAACATGAAAAATACATTCCTTTAAAGTGCAATATTATAAAAAATATGCATAAAATGAACATTAAATGTATATTAAAAATATGTAATCTACATTAAATGTATAACATTAAATGTATATTAAAAATATGTAATCTTAAGGTGTATCAAAAAGCTTACTACAAGTGGAGATGACAAGTAATATAATGTTTAACCTCAATATAAAGAATGAAATAATAGAATGCTTAAAGACTTTTATAAAATATTCATCATGGATTTGGCATACGAGGCTCAAACATTTAATTTTTGGAGATTTAAATAATATCTAATGAAAAAGAATTCTAAATGGGTTGTCAAATATCAATCAACCAAATCAAATTTGTGAAGGATATATATATAATGAAACAAGCTTTAGGCCGTAGAAACCTCCTCAATTAATTCACATAGTTGTATATCGGACCTGTTGTTCCAATATCCTTTGATAAGCATCACTATTTTCTTACCATTGTTGATGACATATAAGAAAAACTAGGGTATAATTTTTGAAATAAAAATTAGAAGCTTTTATCATTTTTAAGAAAATCAAGGTAAGTGTGGAGAATGAAAGTGGTAATTCAGTAAAAACTATCCAATCAGATCAAGACAGTGAATTTACTTCTAAATTATTTGAAGATTATCGTAAAGAGCATGACATGTGACATCAACTAAAAACATTTTTTTCACCAAAACAAAATGTTGTAAAGAAAAAAAATTGCATTAATCTTAATATGGCTCAAAGCAAGATTTAAAGCAAGAATATGCCCAAGGAATTTTGGGCCAATACATCGACATGTACTGTCTATATTCTCAATTGGTTCACAACTTCAAGTTTACATTATTTGACGCCTCAAGTTGCTTAGATAGAGAGAAAGCTAATTATCTCTCATTTGAAGGTGTTTGAGAGCATTGCATGAAACTTGTTCAGGACATTATTTCTCTTTGCTCATCTCGAATTTACTAAATGACAATCTGGTAACGGATTAGAGTTGAATTTAACCTGGATATTACCTAATTCCTACCAGATGGTCAATTTGGACAAAATAAAGCCACAAATTTCATAAATCCGAATTCCACAGATTTTGGTTGTAAATTCCATTCAAATTTTAGTAAATCCATATCTATGGAATTTACTAAATCCTAGAAACTTAAGAAATGTATCCGGGTATATATTCATCTCGAAATTGTTTTGAACTTTATGTTTATTTCTGCCTTCTATAAATTTTACCATCCTAAAATCTCCCCTTTGGCTTAATTGTATGCCAATACTTGTTAATTCTTCTTCAATATTTTTAAGTTCCAAAAAATGTGAAGGGTTTAACACTTCACTACCACAAGAAACACATATGACACCTAAATTTTGGATTTGTGAGAGATCTGAATTACATATATTGCATAAAAAGATTGATCTATTAATAATGAAATTGCAAATGATATTAAAATTTTGTACCCTTGAATGTTGCAATCATTCAATTGAGTAATGAGATATATGCAACATGAAACTAATCGACCTTACCATCTGCATCTGTTTCCTATCTATTGGAGCAAGATTTAAGACTATAAATCTAACTTTCTTAAGTTTCTTATATTAAATGTTTCACAAAAAAGATGGATTGAAGCAACTTCACTTAAAGTTATGCTCTATAATGTAGGATTCATCGTCATTCTTTGATTTCATGCCAAACAACACACCCTTATAAATTTTGAGGGACCTTAAATAAACCTTGAGAACTATATTATTTTCAATTAAGAAAACACAAATGTATAATATTCCTTTTGAGATTTGATACATGTTTGATTTTGATCAATGTCTCAATAATACCATCATTTATTAAATCCTAATATTCTTCTTGAGATTTGATAGATATTTGATTTTGATCAATTTTTTAAAATTCCTATTGAAGAAATGTAAGAAAAAAAATTAGATCAATTTATAGAATTTGAGGAATGTAGTAGTTCTTTATTTTGAATTATTCAGATGTATTTTAATTTCTTATTAATAATGGATGCACCATGTTATAGTAATAATTTAGGTTTTAATGTTACAAGAAAATATTGCCTTATGTAGAGTATTTTATACAAATTTAGTTGTGCCCATTCATGACCTTTAGAATTAATTTCTTTGACCTTTGAGATGCTCACCCTCCAATAGACCCCTCCTATTGAAAATTTGGTCTTTGTTTTACTATTAGAGGAGAATAATTCATGTTTAGTATTACTTAGGTGTTTGTACTTTAGCAAAGAGATAGAATCATAGGTGCTTTGTAAGAATTCTAGATCTCAATGAAAATGCATAATATTGACCTTAATATAATAATGCACTTTTTTTCTACATTTTAGACAAGTATTTTAAAAAATTAATTTAAATCACTTGGATCAAAGTCTACAGCATTTACACTTGTCTAATCTTGTCTAATATTTAATTTTCAATTTGTCTTCAAGCATAAAGCCACTTATCCACCTTCACTTTCTCATCTCAACAACATGTAACATAGTTTTATGTTTCTTAGACTACTATCGCCAGAATATTGTCACCCACCTTGATTGCTAAAATCATAGTACACTTATACTTATAAAACAATGATCATCATCAATATTGATTACACTACATGATATGTTGATTGTTATTATTTTGCAGGTTTTTGTATGGATATTCACATAGTAAGGTAGTGGATGTATAATCAACTTTATCTATGTACAAAAAGAATCACTATGGAGATTTTGACAACGTCGAGGCCTTTGTGGTAGATGCATCTAAATTGCAATTTACATATCAGATGATAGGTTTTGGTGTATACGTTTGAAACAAAAAAATCGAGTACACTTAAAGTCTGATGAAGTGAGAGATAATTTATATAGTCGGGAATTTCAGCCTAATTATTGGATTTTGACTTCACAATGAGAGTTTGACCCTACAACATTCAGCTCTACTCTTTCAATGAGCAAAGAACCTCTATCTGGATTTGAATCAAGCAGATTTAAGGAAATGATTTTTGATGGGACAAGACAAAATTAATCGAGTTAATTAAAACAGGAAGAGGTTCCAAATCCCGAGGCTCTGAAGTTTTATGATTTACTAAATGCTGCTCAAAGGCCATTGTGGGAGGGTTGTACATCTCATTTTGAGTTATATGCAGCGCTAAGAATGCTAAAAATTAAACTGACTTTAACAGTGCTTCAATCATTTTGCAGAAGTACTAAAAGAGCCAAATTCACTTAAAAATTTTGTCTCAGAGAAGATTGATTATTGTGTAAACAGATGTATGCTTTATTAAAAAATTAGCATGATAGAGACTCGATGCATATTTTGTTATTCTCATAGATTCAAACCTCATAGTAGAAAATGTAACAGATAGAAGGAAGTTCTGTTTAAGTGGCTCTTTCATCTATCGCTTATTACACATCTTCAGAGGCTATACAGTTCTATGATATATGACGTAACATCATAACATATCAGGGAAAATCAACTCAATGAGTCATCTGACTGACGAGGAGGCTTATAAATATTTTGATTGCTCATATCCTAAGTTTCTTATGGAGTCACTTACTGTGTAGCTTGGCTTATGCTATGATGGATTCACATCATACAGAATGCATAGCCCTACTCTTATTAGTCAGTGATTGTTAGACATACAATCTCCTACTTGAGAGGTGCATGACAATGTCTTTCTTCTTTCTGACACTGATTATATCAGGTCTAATAGCCCTAAAGACAGAATTGATGTATATTTGCAGTTGTTGATAGATGAGCTATAAATTCTTTGAGAAAGAGGCGTTATAACGTTTGACGTTTCCATGGAATATAATTTTTTGATGAAAGCAGCATTAATGTAGACAATAAGTGATTTTCCTACATATTAAATGTTATCTGGGTGGAGCACCGTGAAAAAATTAGCATGTCCATATTGCAAGGATTCATCTAAGGCATTTACACTTTAGCATGGTAGAAAGAATTCACGATTTGAGAAACACTATATGTTTCTAAATGCTAAACATTCCTTCAGAAGGAACATGAATGCATTCAAAAGAAAAAAAATATTGAGAAATTAGTGCCAACTACAATAGCATCTAAAGAAGACTTACTCCAGATTGTTAGTGGCATTCCAAATATTACTAATGCCTGACCTTTTTTTACATTGTTCATCAGTGTTTGGTGTTACTCATAACTAGAAAAAAATGTCATTTTTGGGATTTGTCTTGCTAGAAGGAAAACATGATCAGACACAATCTAAATGTCATACACTTTTTTTTTTTTTTTTTTGGTAACATCTTCAACATTGTGATGGATGTTAAGAGAAAAACTAAAGATAACATGAATTCCAGACTTGATGTGAATGAGACATGCAAAAGGCGGGAGTTGGAGATCCAAGCAGCTACTGTCAACAAGCTCATGAGGACCAAAGCAAAATATTCTCTTACTTTATCCCAACAAAGAACAATTTGTGATTGGTTCCAATCACTAAAATTCTCGAGCGGGTTTGCTTAGAATTTGAGTCCTTGTGTTGATTTGGGTGTAGAAAAAATAATTTGAATAAAAAGCTACGACTGCCATATTTTTCTTCAAAAATTGATGTCAACCGCATCAAACTATTTACCGAGCGAAGAACTTAATTTGTTGATTGAAATTAGTGTGTTTTTCAGGGAACTCTTGCACTCTTTTAAAATTTGATGGCGTACGCTAGCTAGAGGCACCGCCCATTTTTTTCAACTCGATGGAGCATTTGCTTATATATTTACACAACAAGGCATTAATTGGAGGTTCAGTACAATACCGCTGGATGTATTCATTTTTAAGGTAATTACTCATGTACTATATAGTTAATCACTTATTTATAAAGAATATTGTCAATTTGTGCTAAATAACATTTGTTTTTTAGTTTTTTTGAATAAACTGAAGAGAACTATGATGAATAAAATGCGGTCAGAAGGATCGATATGTGAGACATATTTACTGTAGGAGACTACAACATCCTACTCCTATTTCGGGCAAGAAGATTTCATGAAAGAGATAGTGGATGTTGTGCCTTCATCGACACTTTTTGCTTTCCAATAATTAGGTGAATCATCAGGGAGGTGCATACCACGTTATGTTCATGATCAGAAACGTCAAGCAATACCACTTTATGTTCTTCTCAATTGGGAGGAAGTGAAACCCTTTATTGAGTAAGACAAATTTTATTATAGTTTTTCACTCTTTCATATGGAAATATCATGTTGAGCTAATCCAAGAATATTTCAATGTGTGAATAGTTTATTCATGGATTCATTAAATTCAACTGAAGAAGAAATCACCAACAAGAAAATTGAGAATAAATTCCCCCAATAGTTTGCAATGCATGTGAGTTAGAATTGAAAAATTCATTACTCATCTCACATGTGAATTTTCATTAACACGTGATTTCTTATGTATTAATATATTTATGATTGCAAATATGGAGTATCAAATCAGGGCCTAATAGACCTTACTTGGGAACCTATGTGCATCGTGAAATCTGTCAAATTTACGATGTGAAGGGTTACAGATTTCATACGAGATCCTAGTCCGAAGACAAAGACTTCTTATCCTAGCTTTTGTGTTAAATTAAACAATAAATTGAACGACGAGATAGATTACTAAGAGATTCACGAAAAAGTTGTTGAGCTATCTTATCATTGCGCCATTGAAGGATGTGTATTCTTATATAACTGTAATTGGTTCTATCCTATTCCTAATTCTGGAACAAGCGTAAACCAATCAAATAATATAATAGAAGTGAAACTGAACAAAAGGTATGCTAAATTTGATCATTTCATTCTAGCAAAATAAGCGATACAAGTTTATTATCTTTGATATCCTCATAGAGAAAAAGATATAGATGACTAGGCGGTTGTCATATTGAAAAAAGCTAGAGTCATCATTAATATTTAAAATAAGATTGAATTTGCTCTTCATGAAATTAAAATGACAAATCTATGTTTTCCACTCGATTCTATCTATGAAGAGTTCAATTTAGAAGATGCTAGTGGCAAACATGAAGAAATTACTCTCGTTGATGAGTACGACTTTGACAATGTGTCTGATGAAGGAATTCTGACTACAACCTTTAGTCACACATCAAACGATGTTGAGAAAGATGGGTAAGTTTAAATATTTTAAGCATCAATCCCTCTAGTATGTAGACTACACTTTACAGTTTTTCCTTTGGTTATTTAGCATGTAAGTTTTGTCCAGTTTATTGCGTATTTTTGTATTTTCAGTTTTACTAATTTGAATCTTTATACTAAAATTTTGACTACTTGTTTACTACGTATGTATTTTTTGTTTGCCGCCTACTGTTATGTTTTTATTTTACTACATAGTATTTTTTTATTTGCACTAATTAAATAATTTTTTTATTTGTTGTAAATGACGACTTGGAGGCGGGGACGGTCTCCCTCCTCGCTCGGGGAGGGGGTGTGGAGCACAGCAGTACATCATGAAGAAGTCCGTCCAAAGAGGCCACCCACCCTCTAACCCCACCCCTACCCCTACTTCCACCCCTACTCCACTACAGCGCTAGCATTGCCACTAACTGTGACTACAGTAGGTATGAGTTTGATAGAGGCCCACGCTGCATCTACTGGGAAGGAATCAATAGGCAGCAGTTACTACATTGAGCATATGGGGAACGCACAAGCTTTTTTTTAGGTTGAAAGTAATCTTTTTAAAAAATAAAATTGAGTAGAAAACTAACCATTTATATTTTTCAGGTTCTACCCCCCGACACAAGTTATTCAGGCCATTAAGGATATCCTTCGGAGCAAATGCAAATCACTGTACTTGTTCTGAAAGGAGATCTCAATGGCAATTCAGGATCTTTAGTTCCAGGAGTTTGCGATATAAATTGATTACGGTAATCTCAAGGTATGTTTGTATATTCATCAATCTAATATAATTCATGTCATTTTATAGTAACAATTCTCTTGACACCCTATGCTCAAAGCCCACATCCGACGCAACTTTGAGCTCAAGGGCAGCAACCGCCTTTAGGACATCTTCAGCGATATTCAAAAATCATGGCAGTGTCCCATGTCCCTCAGAGAGGATGTTCTTGCCTCACTACTTACGTCCTGGAATTCTTTGGAACATCATAAGAAGAAAGCGCAAGCAAAACAAAATCGGCACTCAGCTATAGGGGTATGGGAACCTCCAAACACACTGATGGGGCGCTCCTACACATAGAGTACAGGCAGAGGATGATAAGATTTCATTTCTACTTTAATTATATTATAAATCAAACATATATTCTAACTATTTCATTACATTGACAGGATGTGAAGTTGGAACGAGAGTCTTGCACTGTCGTTGTACTCGAACACATATATAGGCGGCAGTCGAACCAGTCATGGATTTACGACAGATTCTGAACGACATAATAATTCACGAGGTACTCTAACTGTATGTAAGCACTTTTTGTAGGAAGAATTCTAGTAGTAGAAGGAGAAGAGATCCCAGTAGGACAGTATCAATCTCTCTCTCACCATTTTTAATAATTGCTTGGAAGATTATCCCTCTGTTCTTATAGGGGTGATCATTGGAAAGATGGAGAATTCAACGAGGAAAATCACAAACACTCTCGTCTTCCGCACCTTCCTAACAAATGTCTAATATTCAGAGTTCTAAGAGCCCGAGCAATACATACGCTAAAAGAATTCAATATATAAATACATATATAAGAGAGAGAGAGAGAGAGAGAGAGAGAGAGGGAACAACCGCGTTAAAACAAATGGCATATATATATATACATATATAAGAGAGAGAGAGGGAACAACCGCTTTAAAACAAATGGCACACAATGAATTACATTTTGACATCTTCAAACCACTTCAATCTCTTAAACATCTACTTAAAACTCGTTTGTAGCAGCCCAATTTGACTTTGCCAATGTCACTTTTTAGCACTGGTTCAATTACCACCAATTGCCATTGATTTAACCTCTAGCGTGTACTCATTCGATCTAAGCTCATAAAAAAAGAATCATAAACAAATCCATTGCTTAGTAATATATATATAAGTCAATGCATACAGCATTACTAGCCCAAACTAATCTGTTTCCACTTGAATTTCTTCCAAGCACCAAGTCTCTAAAAATCCCTATATATCATCATGCCACCACACTGCACCACCCAACCTCCCAAGACAAATAACCCAACAAAAAACATAATGGCAATAAAAGCCTCCCTAGTATTCCTCTCTGTTCTCGCCGCCACCCTCACAACTCATGCCGCCGATCCCAACATCCTCACCGACTTCATCACCCCCCCAGGACTAACTCCAAATGCCACCTTCTTCACCTTCACAGGATTCAAACACGCCATTACAAGTAAACCAAATAATGTTCCCTTCAAACTCACCAAAGCTACGCAAGCCGAATTCCCCGCCCTCACCGGCCAAAGCGTCTCCCTAAGCGTTCTCCAGTTCGCCCCCAGCCCCACCGGCCTCAACCCACCCCATTTCCATCCTCGCTCCGCAGAGCTCTTGCTCGTCATACAGGGGACAGTTAACGTTGGCTTGATTGATTCTGCCAATCGGCTCTACACTCAGACGTTATATGCCGGCGACGCATTTGTATTCCCCAAAGGGCTTGTTCACTACCAGGTTAATGGCGACTCCAAATACCCCGCAGTTGCTGTATCTGCTTTTGGCAGCGCTAGTCCCGGAGCCATCTCTCTGCCCAAAAACCTTTTTGGGAGTGGGATTTTCGATTGGGTGTTGGCCCAATCCTTTAAAACTGATGCGGCCACTATCAGAAAACTTGTTTCAGCTAATTCGAGTTGATTATTTGTTGGTTTTCAGATTTGCTTTTCAATTGGTTTGTTCTGTTACGTTTAATTTGGGTTGAAGAAAAAAAATGTAATCTTTAAGGGGGCTGGCGGTATACTCTTACATGAATGTTTATTATTAGATTTCTATGTATCGTTAATGTTGAAAACTATTGATATGAATAAGATGAAACGGCCATGGAGATTGGAAAAAAGTCAACTTAAGAAAACCAAAGAACAATAACAACATCGGCAATAACAATAAATGCAGAAGATAAGGAATAGGGCTGTCAAAAAAATTGGTTGTTCGTGAAGAGTTCATTAGAGAGTTCGTGTTCGGTTCGTTCGAAAAGGAAATAAATCGAACACGAATAATTTTTTTTCGTTTAATTTGTTAAACGAATCATCTGCTCGTGTTCGGTTTGTTAATGTTCGAAATATAAAATAATTTAAAATAATTATATATCAAAAAATTATGATATTTTAAAAATAATTATACATTCTAAAAATTTATCATATTTAAAAAAATTAAATTCTATAAATTATAATATATAATAAATATTAATAACATTAATAATATATTACTATTGATTATATTAATATAATACACTATATATTAAAAAAAACTATAAAGACCTAATTCTAAACAACGCTTCTCTCGTTTCGACTTTTCCGAGCCTTCTTCTTCTCCTCTCAAAATCACGAAAGCTTTTCGCGCCCACCATGAGAGTTTAGGATTTGTCTTTTATGTTAGATCTCTAATCTCTACTCTTATCACCCCTAATAAGGAAGTTTACACCCCTAACAAGGAAGTTCCAATTGGAGGGATCAAATTAAAATATAGGATTTGCGGAAGACTGGTATCAAGGCATGCATTTGGCTTTAAATTTGTGTGATATGTACGTAAATTTATCCATTTTATAATATATATTTGTAAAGATTACAGAAAATGCTACAGATAAATTATATATATGTGAAAAGAAATAATAAAATAGAATAGGTTTGTAGTTTTAATGTAAACACGAACTTGGCAAAGGGCTGGCTAATGAAGCCACCGATTCGGCTCATTTATATTTCGAGCTCAAAAAGTGTGTTCTTGTTCGGCTCGTTTGCTTAATGAGTCGAACACGAGTTGTTCACGAATAAAGAGTCCTTTGAACAATCCTAATCATGTCGCCATAAAACAATAAGGGTTTGAGCAAGATTTAAAAATTATTATTTATATTAAAACATCATTTGAATCTAATTTAATAATTTTTATTCTATTTTCTTAATCAGTATTTTTAATGATTATAAATCTTTGTAGTCTTATAGTCAATTAGATTTTTTTTAAAATACTACTATATATATATAAACTTGCTGAGTAGTATTTCGAGCCAAAACGAACCGAACACGAACGAACACATCTTAGTTCGTGTTGGGCTCGTTAACTTATCGAACAAAATTAACGAGCCGAACACGAGTTGTGCGCGAATAAAGAGCCGTTTTGACAGCCCTGAGTCAAAGTGTGTCTAGATCTCTAGTTATAGTCGACATGTTTTGCCTGGTGATCAATGAAAATTTGTATGGATGAAGATAGTGCCATTTTGATGGGGATTTTTTATGATGGTCACAAAGTCTAGTTTTTTATTGGTTTGTAAACGCATTGAATCAGGTATAGAGATGCTATCTGACTTGAGTTTGATTGTTGGGCAATTCTCATCGGACACGTAGCGAGTTTATGTTCGGTCTGGTTCAATGAGCTGATATTGAACCCGACTTGGTGAGCTCGTCCCCTTCATAGTTAATGGCTAGTAGCATGTTGTGCCCTCATTTAATAAAAAAGAAAGGATAATTACATATAGACCACCCAAAACTTTGATATTTACAATTTAACCATTCAGGTGATTCTTTTCATTGTCAAACTAATGTATTTAAGTGTGGCACGATCAAGCTATGTGGAATTTGATAAAGATGAAATATACGAGTTGGCGTTTTACTATGAATTTTGATATTCAGGCGAGAATTTGAAAAGTGGTTGGAAGAGAGTGGTTGATTTGTAAATATCAAGTTTCGGATGGTCTATACGTGATTATCCAAAAAAAATAGGATTATTACATAGTGACCACCTGAAATTTGTTATATATAAATCAACAACCTTACACGCACTACTGAAATTCAGTGATTTCTATCGAGCATGTCCGTCAAAAATGAAAGAGCACCCAGGTAGTAGGGGTGTAAACAAGCCAAACACTAGCGAGCCCAGACAGCTCGTGTTCAGCTCGCTTATATTTCGAGTTCAAAAAATGTATTCGTGTTCGGCTCATTTTCTTAGCGAGCCGAACACGAGCCGTTCACGAACAAGAGTCATTTTGACAACCCTAATCACACAGCCATAAGATATTAAGGATTGTGGCAATATTTAAAACATCATTTGAATCTAATTAAATATTTTTTATTCTATTTTCTTCATTAATACTTTTAATTGATTATAAATCTTTGTAGCATTGTAATCAATTAAATTTTTAAAAATTAATACTCCACAAAGATATATATATATATATATATATATCTACTCATCAAAGATATATATATAATTAGTAGTATTTCGAGCCAAACAAATATTTGTTTGTGTTCGGTTTGTTAACTTAGCGAACGAGCCGAACACGGGCTTCTTAACGAGCCGAACACAAGTTGTTCGTGGACAACGAGCTGTTTTGACAGCCCTAACAGGTAATAATAATAATACTAATAATAATAAGGGTCATTTACATATATATCATTCAATTCCTACGAATTTACATATCTAAGATCTAAACTTAACGGCCGAAAAATAACTTTTTTTTACAATGAAGTCATCCTAATTTATCCCATTACATCAAAAATATCTGTAGTTTAAATTTTAAGAAATGAAATGTACCTTTTCATGCATAAATTAGGTGGCATGTAGTAAAAATTAAAATTTTGTGGTTAGATGTATAAATGCATAAGAATTGAGTGGTATACATGTAAATCTTCCTAATAATAGTAAGAGGACTCTTCTATCTAAATGGTCACCAAAAGGATCTCCTTTTGACTTTGTAATTTATATGATAGAGATTGGTTGCATAACCCATAATTGTTTCATTATGGCTATCCAATTGGAGATAATATTATGAATGGAGTTTGGATGTATCTGAACTTCAAGTACTACAATATTGTACGTCATTGTACACATAATGTACATAAATTCCTTATGCATCTGGACTCTGCACATAGTTAATTTTCCAAACATTGAGGGAGATAATTATTATTATGTCGCAATAACTATCAAACTTCTATATGTAAATAGAGTAATTATTTATGATTTATCTATCCATAAAATCATTATGATAATCAACAAATTTTAACTTGATTCTATTATTTCATATCAACTAGATACTCCATCAATAAATTTACATCATTCGGAATGAATCTCAAGACATGACATGAATCTCGATGTAGTTTTTTAAGCAAAAAATGTTCGAACTTTGATTAAAAGTCATCAAGAAATATGATTTCAACAAATTTATTATCAAATTAACGGGCTCGACTAGACGAACCCAATGATAACAAAATTGGTCTGATCTGAGTAAAATCAAACCAAGTTCAAACTGATAAACTACTTTTGAAAGCTTTCAGTGCATAATTGGAAGGTCAAATGAATTTTGAATATGACATGATTATATTCAAATTGAACGTCTCAACATGATCAATCTAATGATCCCAAGATCACTTAACTCCAACATCATTAAGCCAGTTGCAAATCTACATAGCATATTCTAATCAAGAGAATCTTTCAAGGTCGTCCAATCATAGTGATCTAGATTTATTTCTTATTTGCAATTTGGACTCTATAAATAGAGAGCCCTACTCTCTCTGGAGAAGAGAATTAAACCCTAAGCTAGAGGAAGACTAGAGTCTGGAGAAGGAGTTGCAGTCTGATATTCTACACTGACGATTTAACGTACAGTCCCAGCTTCTGCAGCCACCGACCATCATTCTCCACTGATTGTCGACCACCACTGACCGTCATTAGTCGCGACCTACTCCTTACAGTAAGATACCATACGAAGTAATAACCCAAACCACAGAATAGCATAACAACCGTTAAAGTAATGAATTATCATGAACATTAGGTAGATATCGAAGATGGTTTATCGAAGTTCTAGCAATTACTCCACAATACAAGTGCTCCCTAATGTGAGGCAACGAGTTATTGTGTGCATGAACCCGACAACTTGAGAAATTGTGTAACACTTTCTCCACTATGTAATAGGTGGTTGTACATATAATCACCAACTCATAGTAGAACATTTTAACTGAGTAAGGCCCCGTAATTTTTTTCCTTCCTTGGTTTTCCACATAATAATTTTTGGTGTCTCTGTTGGTTATTTACTTTTATTTGAGTGTGTGTTGGATTCTCGTATGACACTAAGATGATAATTCATTACTCAAGTGTCGTGAATCTTCTAGCATGCATTAATTTAACATTGTTTGTGGGTAGGCCCAATCTCACCATTAAAGTACTTGCGAGACTTATTTGCATGACCACTATAGTAAATACTCACAATAATATAGCATCCCACTCCAACACCTATATTCATGAGTGATAGTCACGGAGCTAAGGGCATCAAGTCTCCACATTTTTCCACCCTGGAATGCATTACCATGCTAACGAAGGCTCTCCGGGTCCTTTGGAAGTTCATGTACGAAGAATGGATGAGTTTCAACTAGAGATTCTCTAGCTCATATGAGGAGCTCGACAACTACTGCCCAAATAGCTAGATGAAGCTTACTTACACCAATTCAGTAGCCAATGAGAAATGCCCCACTCGAACATATTCTTACAGAGGCCCCTCCCTACGATGGAACCATTCCTTGTCAGGCTAGGATGTTGATCTCCTTGATACTGCAAATTTTACTCGTCCAACTCACTTGGCACTACCATACCGTATTGGCACCCCTGATGATGTCAGCCATGATGAGCTATTATGTCTGGTTCGCAAAGAGTTCCCTCTGGAGGATAAGGATCGCTTCCCCTCTCACCTCTATTTTTAAGAATCCTATCCTCTCACTGAGGCAGTCCTCCAACACCCCATATTATCAGGTTTCAAGCTTCCAAACATTAATTCCTACGAAGGCGTAGTTGGCCACTACAAGCATGTCAACCACTACTGAAACATCATGAACATTCAACATGTCTCTGAAGTTGTATTGTGCCACTTGGCATAGGTCATGCTCCTTAGCCCTTGAACTCATCCAGTGCATAGTTTCTTGTGCACATTCTCTTGTCGCACTATGTCACTTGACACGGGTCACGTTTCATAATCTCTAAACCTATCCGATGAATTTTGTTTGTACACATGTACATTTCTCATCATGCCACTTGACACGAGTCACACTTCCTGACCTCTGAACTGGGCCGATACACGATGTTTTCCCACTTAGGTGCATGACTCTCACTTAGCTCAGGTCATGCTCCTTAGCCTTTGAAACCATTCAGTTCACGAGTCATACTATCCATTACCCATGACAACATCCTACACTGTCGTGAGCATGTTTTTTTGTTCATCATGCATGTTTGTATGATTGCATGGTGCATTCCATATTATGTGTGTCTGCCACTTGCCTGTATGTTTGGACACTATTAGGGCAAGTTTTAATCCGCATATGGTGTTATATACAACAAGTAGCCAAGCACAACATCACCTATGCGATGTATCTTGAATTTACATCTTTGCACTGTTGACATATTTGTCATTAGTTCATCCTTGTGCCGAATATTTACTATCTTTTGGTCACTCCTACTTTGATGCAACAATCACATTACATTGGATAACTGCATCTGCATGTGCATTCCTCGATCATCTCGATGACGAATCTCACTCCTTAGTTGAGTGACCCATTGCTAATTGTAGTGTGTTAATGAGCACTGCTCACAAGGATGTCTCGATGAGCAATGACAGTTATCACATCGTGATTAGCATGTGTATGTTCTACTAATGTTCCAAGGGGCCTAATAGGTGTCACTTAGGATTTTCCTTCTTAGGACCTATTTTAAAAATAAAAAAAATTATATTCTTATTATATGTATGCATCATATTTCAATATCTATATTGAAACTATTTGCATCTGTAGCTTATATCATACATGGGATCAATCTTTTAAAGCTTTTGTTCATAGAAAAAAAAACTTGCACCTAGTGACACCTCATAGAATCCTTGGATCTTTAGAGTAGGGTCGGGGGTCGGCGACCCCATCAAAACATACGCCAGTTTTTTACCCACACTTTTGCACACACCTAGATGTTGTGACTAGAGCACCCTATTTCCAGATGATTGTTATAATAGAGCTAGGGTGTAGCTAGGTTCTTCATATGTCTGACTGTTGTTCTTTGGTTTGTGCCTAGCTAGGCATATTTGTATGTTTACTTAGTGTGAGACGTATGCACTAGTATATTAAGGGTGATTTTCTTACTGTGAGTCATATATAACAGGAAGGGAATATTATGATTTCATTTAACACAGTTTCTACAGGTGTTGTTTAGTCTCCCTCTTACGACACATGGTTCACTACGTTGCAGGTAGATAGCTTTTTTGCTAACCTAATTTTCATGCATGTCCAATCTTTTCTTAGAATTTTTTATGTACTTTTTAGAGTCCAATAGGCTCAAGTCTGTGTTAAAAATAATGTACGAGCACGGATTTCAAGGTGTCTAATAGGTAGAACTACGTGACAGGGACCAGGAGCAGCAAACTCGTGTCCCGTACCTTATTTCTAAATCTTATTTGATGTATAGCATTATGACCATATGTGTATATGTGGAGTTTAACCACCTTTTTCCTTTTCTAAGATATTTTGTCAACCTAGCGACACTCGGCCTCTTATTCTTTGTACTTAGCTTGTTTACTTTCTACAGGTCATTTACACTTTCTTTGGTTATGACATGTCTAGGCTCAACATGAATGTAATTTAGGCTCTAACTTCTTCTACAAAAGCTTAATAAAATATTGAAACTAATTAAAATTTAGGTTAAAAACATCCTAACTTTTCAAAACCTATGTTTACTTTCTTGCATACCTTCGGGCCAGATTTAAAACTATTTGCATAGCATAGATCTAACCCAAGTTATTCATAATAGGGCCTTCACATTAGGACTTGTTAGCTAACTGCATCATTTTGTGTGTCTCAAGGAGAAGTCCCCGTGCTTCTTCAGCTTATTGGGTCAAGCATAAGATTTCTAATTAAGTGGTTACCTAGCGACTTAGGGTGTTAGAGGCTTCCCCAACCCAGACGGAGGATAAGTCATTTGTGAGAGTGTCTCGGCCTTGTAGTCTTACCTCTATTTTCTTTCCACTTCAGCGGCTTCCCTGCCACTTTAGTAGGTATAACTCCCATCACTACTTGCTCTACCCACAAAAAGTCATAGGACTAAGAGTTTTCTTCTCTTGAGCATAGTGCTACAAAATTCTGCTTGGACGACACAATTCATGGATTGCTGACAAAGGGTCTCTGGTCGGGTTGGGCCGACAACCTTCACGACCAGGTAGACTTAGGGTCTTAATAGCCTAGGATGATAGATCCTTGGTATCCTGACCCAACTATCTCTACCCAATTAAGATTCATCTACCTTTTCATTTTATACCCACTTTGAGCCATGTTGCTCCTTTGATGCTTTGTCAATGTCATCTCGTATAACCTGATTACGGATAACAACCACTTATTTGAGATATGGTGATTTCCTATCTACCCTTATAGCCCGATTAGGTCTGAAAGCATAGTGTTGACCCTATGGGATAACTTGGTTATTTCATAGGCCATGGTCGTCGATGAGTCGTTTTCTATTTGGGATCGTGAGAGGCTCGATCTCTGCCCTTATGGATTAGTGTGAGCTCATAAAGCATCAAGACACTTCTATGAGATAACCATCATTTGATACATCCCTTTACTAGTTGTCACTTAAATGTAAGCAAGATTCATTTAATCGAGAGTATTCTTTGACATCTCCTAGGATGTAATTAACCAAACGGGATACTTCCCTTTGGAGGTGCTCTTGAGCTCAAAACAAAAAAAAAAAAAATTTGTTTGTTATCTAGTTATGTGTTTTCTTATGTAAGGATCCACTTCGTAGATGACATGTTGTAAGGTTTCTTAGTCCGATCTCGTTCTAGACATAAACTCTTGACCCATCACACAAGATTATTCCCAACATAAGTTCTCTATGTTCTTTCTCAATTTATCTACTTAGTTTTTCTCTTACGTTCCTCATTTTCCGATCCATCGTCTTCTTGAATGGTTCTGATGATTCAAGTAAAGGGCTCTTTGGAAAGAGAATACTAAGGTGATTATTAAGTAAGCTAGTGACTTTGAGTTTACAAAAAGAACCAAAATACTCGTTGCTTGCCTGCTAAGCATATTGGGCACAACTTTCTTCTTTCTCTAAAAAGCGCAACAACGACACAAAACAAGATGACTTGAACAATCGGGGAAAACTTTTTTCTTCCTCTTCGACGGACCCGTCACACTACATGAACCTGCCAACCCAGAATGGGCCTCAACCTGCAGTAGCAAAATATATATAATTCTGTGAACTTGAACAGTCTACATGGAGAAAAAACAGCCTCTTCCCAACTACGCTAAGCATGGTTTCATACTTATAACCATATGCACTTTGTTCTTATTTAAATGTGAACTAATAATATATATATAGTTTAAGGCGATTGATGAGTTGTAATTGGCGGGTATGAAGGTTAGGAGTTATTGTTGGGTCTTCAACCCAGAACAATACCGGAAATGGTCTCATTGTTCTCGCACCTCCCTCCCCCCTCAACTGAAGAGAATATAAGCTCCACTAAAGGGGCATTTTGTCATTTAGCGAGTAACTCCCATAATTACCCGATCGAATGACCAATATCGATTCCCCTAGATCATAGGGGATTTTTTTATGATCTTGAAATTAGGTAAGGCTCATTTGATAAATGCTCGATTTATTATAAGCATATCGAATTTGGAGTTCATTTGATCTTCCAATCAACAACCCAAAGTTTCTGAATTTAGTTAAATGGCTTGATTCGAGCTTGGTTGAACTTGGCTTAGACCAATTTTGGTATGATTTGGTTCTTCTTGTCAAGTCGGGCAATTTGACTATAAGTTTGCTAAAATTGAAGGTCTATATTATTTTTAATTTGAATCAAAACAATTCTTGCTCAAAAAATACCTCGAGATTCTTATTAAATGATTAAATTTGTTAATTATGTATCAATTGCCCCCTACTTTTAGGTGATTTACTTTGTATTATCTGAGAATAAACAAAATAATAATAAATAAATAAATAACATAAATTTCCATAAAATTTGACGGTCGGAAATAGCGACTGACAAGGGTTGATGGTCAAAGGGAACAACAAGTGCATGGGCCAGCCATGCCAGGTCGGGCCATTGGAGGCGGTTGTGTGGGCTAACCAGGTCAGGTTAGGTCGACAACAGTGGTTGGAGGGCTGGTTAAGACAGGTCGGGCCAAGGACATGGGCGACAAGCGGTTGAGCTATCCTGGCATTATGGCCCAGCAAGCTAAAGATTGGGGACTAGGTCGAAGTGGCTGACCCACGGAGCGAGTCACAAATGTTGTGCGCCTGCATTTGCATTCATTTGTGTGTGCACGTTGGCAAGGCCCCCCACATCTGCAGTAGTTTAGGGGTAAATGTTTTTGTTTTCTTTTTGTTTTAGGTCAAATTTTCATAACTTTTTTTTTTCTATAAATATAGCCATTGGAAGATGTAGAAGGCACACTTCCCCACTAAAGTGTCTAGAATCTCGTCATGTCGTCGTTCCTCCATCTATGTTGGCATTACACGACCCATAGAATTATTTTGGCCACTTGTTGTGCCTCCTTCTGCGTTGGTGTGTTGTAACCCCGGGAGTTCCTTTATCCATTCGTTGTGCCTCCTGTTGTATTGGTGTAGTGCAACCCCTCGAGTTATTTTTTGTTGCTATTATACTCCTTGGAATAGATTTTTAGCGTCTGAGATGTCGATGCATGTGAAACTTGTCCCCCAAAAATAAGATAAATTATTGGAATCTCGAGGAGTCGATATCTACACTTACAGAGAATGTATTGATATTGCTTCGAAATAAGTTTTACTTTTCGAATGATATGGTGGTGAAATTTCTAGGTCTGACTGATCTAGTCTATTCCCCTCCATGATACATTGCAATTTATGGGTAAATTTGCAAACCAAGACGTGATTTCCACTGATTTCCAAGTTGATGAATATTTTAAAAGTTGTCAAAGTTAACATTTCATAGCTCTCTAGTCGAGCGACATCGATCGTCATTGGGCCGCCGCCTTTTTCTAGAAGCACAAGACAAGTTGACACCATAGAACCTAGCCCAATTCGGTAGATTTGTTAGAGACACACGTGCTCATGTGTCCTTCAAGACAAAAGTATTGGATCTTCACATAAAGGAGTCAATAAGATACATGTCAGAATGATTTTTTTTTTTTTTTTTTGCAAAGAATAACTAGAGATTTCATGAGAAAAGGGAAAAATCACAGCAGATACTTATCTTGCTCCAGATCACAGTAGATGAGATATTGTAGATGCTTGAAATTTAGGATCTCAAAGATATGTAGTTCAAGGTACAGTAAATTAACAAATTCATAAGCGAGGAATTTCTATTCAAGACAGGCATTTCAAACCATCCCAGAAAATATTATACAATGATGTTGAAGAAATTGAGAAGAAGCGCATCGAACAAGCTCCTGCCGCACCTCCGAGCACCCTTATCAAATAGTGACTGGGAGATTATTCCTCCAACGTAGAGTAAGAAGAGTGAAGGATCAAAATATTCTCTAACCGGTCGTTCAAAGATGCTTATTCCAGAGAGTGTGTTAAATCATTCATGTAATTGATATTAGCAATTTGAGAAATTTGTAAGCTTTCTTTTTCATGCGTCAAATTTCTTTATTTTGTAGTTCTTCCATCTCACAAACACATTTATTTATTTCATATGGCTAAAAATATGGAACTTGGAGCGGGTTTCAATCTTTCCTTGTCATAATGGAACTGTAAATTTATCAAGATCAAATTCCTCCATGATGAGTATAAATACTGATATGATTCTAAGGTTGAGAGAGTTATGCCATAGAAACTCAGTCAATGGAGTGCAGGACATAGCCATCCACGATGGAGACTTCTCTCTTATTGTAGTGTCACAATTTAGAGAGCACTTGAGATGAACTGGTGGAGGTACAAACAAACCTTACTTAGAGTTCTAAGAGCTTGAAGCCTTAAGAGTGGAGATTTCTATACTGGAGGAGAAAAAAAAGAGATTGAAGTCCGAGAAGGAGGTTGACAAAACAGGATTTGGCTTGAAGGCGGTGAAAGACTTTATGAACTCATTTTATTTTAGGAGCCTTATTTTGGATCATGTTGAGGAGGCTCGTGATCATATTTATGCAGTCAAAGTGAAGGAGATACATAAGGAGTGCAATGAGGAGGGATTTATCTAGGGTTTCATGAAGTGAACTCGAGCGATGCACCGTCGAACCAGAGCTGATGTAGAGTGACTTACTCCCAGCCAGGCCTTCGAAGGCCCCCTTTCCTGATCATAAGGGGAAGAGATGAAGAGTGACTTACAGGAGCCTATCCTAGACAATGAGGAAGATATTGTAGGTAACTAGAAGTTTTTGCTTTTCAATTTGTTTATTCTTGCAATTTTTTTTATGTTGTTTGTACATATCTTGATAGTGTATTCGTTTGAACGTCTGTAGACTTATAACTTTCTAAACTTTTTGATAACTGGTTTGTTTCAACATACTTCGTATTACATCTTCTAAATGTTTTTTTATTTGTTATGTCACGATACAATCTTAGATTGCAAATCAAGTTGAGAATTGCCAAAATTTTGGATTTAGTCAAATAATGTCAACCCATTCTAGGTTGACTTTCCAGAGATGAACAAAAATCTCCCTAATGAGGGATACACAACCTATCCTAAGTTGTTAGTCAAAACATCTACTTAGTGACCTAACTTGTGATAGAAGAGCTTAAAGAAAATCTACTAAGAGTTTTTGACATATTCTAGATTATTAGTTGTAGCCTTTGCTTGAAGTCTGTAATATGTTATGAAAAAGCTCAAATTGAGTTTCCCTAAAACCCATTTTTAACCCATAATGAGGTGCCAAAAAATATTTTTTTATTTTTTTAGACAAAGGCATAGATGAAGATAAAATATACTATTTCTTGGATATACGGTTGTTAACCTCATTTTTTGTCACATAGGACTCGCACTAACATCACCTCATGGTCCAACACAACCAAATTGTTCAAAAAGGCAACCTGATCATTTTTGGTCTAGCGTACTGGGTGTGACCACACACCAAAATACCTCAGTGTGGTCACGCCTGGCCAGGCGTGACCGCGCCCAGGCATGTCGAGTCAACGATCTGTGGCCTTCGTCCATTGATCAGGCCTCAAATTGTCGCACCCTTTCGTTGGTGGCAATCTGCAGCTCACTAACCATCAGACTTATCTCCATCATTGGCTCACCACCTCATCGGACGGCTCCAGGGGGTCCTGACACTGTATTCCACATCTATCTGACAGAGAGAATGGGATGGTTCGGACACTACTAGCAGAAGAAGAAGAAGTGCAGAGGGAGAAAAAGAAGGGAAGCAATTCTCCGACAAGCCTCCTCCTTCACCGATCAGCCTCCTCTTCTCTCGGTAAATTCTCCTTCTTTCCTTAATTTAAGCATTTTTATTTAACAGTCTTAAAACTAGGTCAATCAACTCAAAGGTCTTGGATTAGGCTTGGGTTTAGGCTCAACTTAGGTCGACCCGAACCCAGCCAAACTCAAACTCACCTAAACAAATCTAGCCCAAACCCTAAACTTAATCCAACCTAAGTCTAGCCAAACCTAACCCAAACCTAGGTCTAGCCCAAACCTAACCCAAAACCAAACCTAATCCAAACCCTAGACCTAACCCAATCAAGGTATAGCCCAAACCCTAGACCTAACCTAACCTAGGTTTAGCCAAAACCTAACCCAAACCCTAGACCTAGCCCAACTTAGGCTTAAGCCATGATCCAAACCCTAACCTGACCCAAGTCTAATCTGACTCAAATCTGACTCAACAAAGACTTGATATAAACCCTAAACCTAACTCAAATATAATATGACACAGTTTTGACCCAATCCAGACCTAAACCAAACCAAACCCAACCCAACCTAGGTCAACCCAGCTTAACTTGCGCCAAACTCAAACCAAACCAAACACAAGTCAACCCAGCTTAACCCAGGACAAACTCAAATAAAACATAACCCAATTTGGGTCAACCAAGCTTAACCCTGGTCAAATCTAAACAGACCATAGTCAACCCAGCTTAACCCAGGTCAAACCCAAATCAAATCTAAGCTTAACCTGAGTCAAATCTAACTTCCAAGCCTCATAATTGTTTTGAGGAAAGGGTGTCTAAATAACATTTAGTGGGGTAGAGGGGCTTACCCCCAATCCTAGGGAATTTTTAAAGAATATGTGTCTTAATCCCATTTAGGGGCTTACTCCTGATCCTAACTATTGATTTTGATTTTCTTCTCTTTGAACGACTACCTTTGGTGGGAGAGCATTAGACCTTCTACGGTGGTCTCACATCCAATCCTAAGAGAAAAATGAGTCGATTCAATTTGGAGAGAAAGCCTTTATCTTATTAAAGGGGCCTCTCAACCAATTCTACATTTGTTGAAGGGTCGGGAACCCTGCTCCATTTAAGGTGATTTTACCTTCGTTCCCAAAATTGATTTGATAAGTTTGTTTCATTAGGTTTGGAAATATATTCTTTCAATCATCTTATTAAAAAATGTCAGCTTAAAATAATTTAAATTTTTAAAATTATTTTTAAAGACTTCATTTACGTGCACACACACACACACACACATCTCCAGTACTGAGAAAAAACTACATATGTTTAAACTAAACTCGACACAAATCTTGTCAGGATGAGCCTAAATTTCTCAGTACCTTTTAAGGAGCTTTGTTGGGCTTTGGTCAGGAATGAGAGACAAATGAGAATGGTAAAACTGAAAGTAATTAAAGACGGTCCATTCATGATTCTACAAATATAAAACTAACAATTTCTTTAAAACTATATCTCCTTTCAACATGAATAAATACATTTTAATCAATAGATGAAGGACTTGAAACTTTGTGATGAAGAGTAGAGAAGAGAATTAGCTACTAAAGAGTATCTAAATGAAGAATAGAACCACAATAGAAAAACAATAGAGGCCTACAAGATTATAAAGATGAAAAAGATGACCAAGCTAGCCAAATAGAATAATAAAAAAGATAGAGCAAGAATGCTTTAACCAACTACCTGTTGAAAAAAATTGAAGAAAATTGGAATCATAATAAAATAGGCTCCAAATACAAACTTGTATATGCATAAATTTATGCATAAAAGTAAATGGGCACACGTGAGGCTAGATCAAAGTGCGCGAATCAAAAAATAAGTAAATTTATCATCACTTTTCTCTCCTCTCACTTCACATGGCCACCCCCTTCAGATTAGAGGGAGAGCATAAAGTGCAAGGAAAATAGCTCTATTTATATTATTTGTTTTACTTTCCATGCCTTCTAATTAAGGTTATACTTTAATGCAGTCAAGCAATTAAGCAATTATTATGTTTAAAACTCACTATATGCCCTCTTCTAATTCTCTCCCTCTCGTCATTCAATATCTAGCAAGCACTCTCCTTGCTTTTTACCATGAAGGTCAAAGAAGGGGAAGAGAAAACAATTAATGAAAGAAGAAGGCAAAAGTGTAACAAGATAAAAGATGAAAACTCCCACTTTCTCACTTATATTCATTCTCTCATTCTTTTCGAGTTCTCTATATGCATTCTTGTCAATTAGTTCAACAAATCCTTAAAAATTGACTTGGATCAATTTTTATCGGATTGGTCTACTTTAGATTTGATCAAGTTAAATAATCCAAACCAAGATCAGAAGAATAGCAATCAAATGATTCATCGATTCAATATAGACATCAATTATTATATTAGAGTTGCATGAATACTGAGGAGGATGTGATGACATAACGACACCGTAATTCAAAGGAGTGTATCAATTATTGGCCTCCTAATATGCTCTTAAAATATAGCATATTACAAACCTACCATTATTGCTCAAGAAGATTATGAAAATACAATTTTTTCTAGAGATATTGCCAGTCAACTATATCTCCACCATCAAAATTAGAGCCAAAATGACATGAACCTAATAGTTGGATCAACATCTCAATTAATAAAGTTTTCCAAAGCCTAAATTGCACCTCTCAAGCCTATCACCCTACATTCTCCAAGTTTAAACTACACATGAAAGTGACTAGGCCCTGCAAGGGCATCCCATCTATTTGTAAGCTTAAACAGAGATGGTTATAGCTCACATAATTTATTTGAGCTTCAAAGGCTTCTTTTAATGGAAAACAAGCTCCATAAAAGTTCCCCTCTCTTCTTTAAAAGTACAAAACAAACCTACTGTAATTGTAAGTGTATCAAAGATTGTATATGCTATAAGTGCAATGATCACATCTATTGTTTTCCTTCTAGAGAAAAGAACAGAAAACTACCAGCATACACCCTAGAGAAGAGGATATAAATAAGTAGAAGTTGGACATTAAAGGATATATATTTTAAAATAAGTTTTTAACTATAAAATATGCTGATGTGTGGCAAAGTACGGATTTGTTACTGAAGAATGAAGCAGTAGTAGTCATGATGAAGAAAACTTCATTACATTTATATGTAAGATTGAAACACTAAGACAATCTACGCATACATGAGACTTGAACTATAGCATTCATAAAGCTAGTCTTAATAGCAGCAATTTGGAGTGGTATGAGAGTAGCAAAATGGCTTTGAGACATACTTACTCGGTTGAAATAACAATGTGGCACATACAGACTCTGAAACTTAACTGAAATTCAATGATAATTTAGAGTGAAAGCGTTTCATTCTTTGTTGAGTGTAACCTCGAAGGAGGCTTTACCTCTGCTTCTTTTGATCTCCAGCATTTCATTATTTGCTTCGTGTTCCTATCTCTAATTCTCATGTTCCATCGAATCATCAGAATCACTTCTTTCTGGTTCTCCATCTTTCACGGTTTCAGTAGGAATAACATCTGGTTTTGTTGCGGGAACCTGGGCTATTTTCCTGCGCTCACCATTTGCAAAGTCTGGTTGTGATCTTGCAAAAAGGAGTTAAGCAAATGAGGGCAATGATATCAAATAAAATAGGCAAATTTACATACGTAGCACAGAAATCTAATTTATTTACATATCTCACACCTAAACTTTCATAATTACATACATTGCAGTTAGGTGCCCTAAACCTATACATAAAAAGGTGTATTTTATATTTAAAAATTGATAATAATGCTATTTTTTATGTGATATTAAATATTTGAGTGATATGTGTGTAAACTTGGAAGTCTAGGTGTGAGATATGTAATTACATAAGAACTGTGTGCTAGAATGTATATGCCCCTTAAAAATAACAGGCGGTCAGAACATAGAGAAAATAATGAGGAAAAATAATTAGGCAAGCACTACTAAAGTGAAAGAAGAGAGATCAGAGAGAGGAGAGAGAAACTCAAGTGATAAAAGACAGATTAGAGAGAGAGAGAGAGAAGAGATTAGAGGCACAGGAGTGATAAAATGAGAAGAATAGAGAACGTGTGAATTTCTCAACCACGCTCTTCTCTCTCTCTCTCTCCCTGCGTGTGTATTCCCTGGTTCTACACAATGATGTGTACCATCTGCCTAATTAGTGCAGCAATAGTTCCAACAGCGATTTTGAAAAAAAAAAAAATGAAAAACGCTGTATCAAAGGATATTTTCCACTGTCCCACCAGACATGATGTTCAAAAGATCTTTCTCAACCCGTTGTACCAGCTCTGGCTGCACAATGAAAGAGAAAAATGTGGCAGATCCATGAAGAAAATTATAAATAAGCATAGAAGACTTGGATTCTGATTGTATACATTGAGATCGGGTTCTCTGCGGAACCGTCGCCTACGAGCATCCCTCATTGGAGGGGTAAGACCGTGCCTGTATTCTATTCCTTCCGGAGCGGGTTCACCTTCTTCCCTCACCATGATTATCTGCAAAATAAGGGGCTGATTCACAAATTGCACTTAAAAAGGCAGAAGGAATGAAGTTGATATTATACCTGACCAATATCAGCAGTTTTGATTAGTACTGTATCATCGTAAGTTTTATAAGACTCCACAATGCCAGGAAGATCCAAGAGAGAGGCAGGAAACTTATCATTACCAATGCAAAAAGTACCAGTCCTTCCATCATCTGCAGAAAAAAGTCTTCTTATTGCTCAACTAAGTTTACACTGAAGCAAACCAACGACTTTAATCTAATGTTGCATAAAGATTCAAGATTGGAGTTTTCTAGTGCAATTAATATGATGTTTGTTGTGAATTCATGTAAAGGAACTTTCGGTTTCACAATTCACAATCCATCAATCAATTCAACAACTTATTTTCATAAAATATAAATAGATCATATTAGAATTAGAAACAAAAATAAACAAAATATAAGATATACAACAAGAATTTAAGATCATGTAAAATTAGTGAGAAAATTGCAATTTAATTTCTGCAAATTGAATTTTCCATGCGTCAAATTTGAACAAAAAAATTAATTAATTTAATATCAAATTACATAGATGAAAGAAGAACAACGAATAAAAAAACCAAACAAGAAAAATCAAGCCTTAGATCAATACTAACTGGGAATTAGATAGTCGCACTGTTCAGCACTAAGGAATCATGAATGCAAATTGCAAACATAAAATTGAAAACCAGAAAACATCAAATGCCTAAAAACATTTATTTATAAGCTCTTTATATCCTCGGTAATAAATATGGTTGGCACAAGATCAGCTCAATTTAAATTCAATCTCAAAAGATAATAAAAACCAATTTAGCCTTTAATTTCAAATCCCCAAAACTCCTCATCCACAAAAGTTGAACTATCAAGTGATCAAAGATCAGGCTCTGACATAACTAAGGCCAAAAGAAACGCATGCAAACCCACACACCATAGATTGCAAAAAAAGTAGTATATCAAATATTGCATGCAAAGGAAAAAATAGCATATCCATAACAAAACTCATGGCAAGGCTTGAAAAAAAAAATACTCCATTTAACTGAGTATTATAATCATCATGCCAAAAAATAATTAATTTTGTGATTCTGATAAAGCACTTCAAGAATCATTACAAGTAGATCCATAATGCTAGTCAATGAGATAGATATCCCTGAAAGTAGTCATCCATAATAAACATAATGTCGTCATCCACTATAGTCCAGAGACGAGCTGTATAAAAATATATGGTTGATACTTGTATGTAAACTCACACGAAAGAAATGAAAAGAAATAAAAAGGCAAAAAAATTATGAAACAGACAAATCAAACACAATTAAAAATATATTTATGCTATAATTTTTTTATATTTTAATTTGCAACCATTAGTTTCAATACGTCGAAAAATTTTTAGTAATTCTATTTATCCTTACATAAAATTTCATAAGCGCTCCTCATGGAAGTTTTTCTATAGTTAAACATATCTTGACTATATACCACCAGGCTTACATTTCAACAGACATCTTGTTCACACCAGTAAAAAGCTAACACTTTTCATTGTTAGCAGTCAATGAAATCTTAAAAATACAAATACGAACGACCTATAACTAATTTCTAGCAAATGAAATACTGCTGCAACTGCAAGCAGACAAGCCACAGTTATTTTAAACCAATTATGGACGGACAACCTTTAGAAAAACTATGTGGTCATTTAGTTACCTGAATTAGCAGTGAAATATAAATGAAATATAGGGATTTTTAGAATTTTAATGTTTGGTTGGAGTGAATTTATAATTCAACTTGTAATTCAAAATTGATGTATTTCAAATTCGCCAAATTTGAGTAATTACCAAATCCACTATATAATGCACTCATTTTCGCCACCATCATCGGCCGCTATTCACTAGCGCAAACCAACACGTCCACAGTCTGCCGCTGTCACGTCCACCGCCCACCATCAACCGCCACAGTTGCATGCCGCCGCCGAATCTCAACCGCTGCCACCGCCTACCCACTCCAACCTTGCTTTAAATTATTTCAATTATCTTCAAACTAAATATAAAAATATAAACTCTAATTTTATTTTACACTGAATCAAACAATTTAAAAATTTTCAAAATGTATGCATTCCTTTTTCAACAAATCAAACAACTGCTAACTCAAATACCTTCAAAAAAGTTGGGATTAATTATGCACTTTAAGCATTATCTAGATGGATTGAGTTTTATATTTCAAGCATTTTTTAAGACATTTACTATTAATAAAGTCTCTAAAACATTAACTTAACTCTCATCATAAGGTCCATTCTATGAATTTGTAAGTTAGTAAACCATGCAACAAAAATTTACTGCACAACAGTTTCATTATTTATTATAGAAAAAACATCAACAGATAACTCATCCAAAGTTGCATTTTCAAAATGCTAAATTGATTCATCAACTATAAAAGGTATTACTGGTTCAGATTCACAATCAAAAATAATTTTAGTTCTCATTATAATTCATGTTCAAGTGTGATCTCATGTTAAATTTTACTTTCAAAATTCAGTTCTAACTATTCATCAATTATAGTTACAAGTTTATGAATATGATCTTCAAAATCATTCAGAAATTCATGAACTACCATTTTTTCAACCAGATCAACTTCAATTATATATGATAATAGTGCTAATGTATTTTCAATAGGATCAAGATGATTTTTTATTGCTTTCTCTTAAGAGACATTAATCATAAGTACGATGCTCTTATTAGAATTATTATAATACATTTCAACATCCAAAGTTATGTACAAAGCCTAATGTAAGGTGCTTGGTGAATTGCAATTAAATGCATCCATTGTTTCTAGCTTTTAGACCTTTAGCAAAACCAAAAAAAAAATGATAACAAAGTAATCCAAAACAATAATGCTCAATCACCCCAATAAACAATAAGTATTACTCAAAAAGATCACTTTTAGTTTCTTTAAAATCATCAAATTGATTATGTTGTTGATCACCATTATAAATCATGCATAATAGTCAAAAATATCATATTCACCTTCTTCAAAATCCTTAAATTGATCATTAGAGGAATTCACATAGCATTTTGATCAATTGCAAATGAGGTGTGATCTGGTTGAACTAGAGGAGCACACCATAGCCCGTTATCTGGGAGTCCGAAGCCAGCTATTAGCAATTTAATGCATCTGCAGCCTTATTCATCACTTCAAAATGTTCAAACATTAGCCCTAAAGATGGAAAGGCACCAGAAGCAGAGCCAGCAACAGTCGTCCTTCAAGTAACAACCATCAAGCAGGCAGTCATATGCAGTTACCACGACCGACAAAAGTACTCCAGGAGACACTAGAAAGTCTAGACAAAAGAATGACACTCTGGGTCAGAGTGAGAAGAAATAGGAGAAAGGTAGCTCCTCCAACGGCGTATTAGCCAGAAAGGATTACAGATGTCACGGCTACAACCACAGCCTCTAGCTATCCCACGAGCAGGATAGTCACACTCACAGGTCAGAGTGTCGTGGAGGAGATTAGCAATGTAGAGAAAGCTGAGGAACGGGGTGAGGTGTATCAGCTTCCCCCATATGAAGGAGAGGCGCTCGTGATTCGACAGATCCTAAAGACTGAGGACACAAGAGATTCGCAGTGGCTTTGCCACAACAATCAAGTATGCAGCCTCATCATTGAAAGCAAAAGCAACAAGAACGTGGCATCGATACAGATGGTAGAGAAATTGAGACTTGCGACTCAGAGACATTCCCAGTCGTATTCACTGATGTAGTGGAAGGAGAATCGAGTCAGCATCGATTGAAGATGCTTGGCAGAGTTTTCGATTGTAAGCCAGCTGCAGGGCCAGGTGTGGTGTGACGTGGTCCCTATGAATGTCTACCACCCTCTGTTGGGAAGATCGTGACAGTTTGCCGGGAGGACTAAGCACGATGGATTCAGAAGCATATATTCCTTCACCAAGAATGAGAATTACATCATTTTGCGTCCTTCGGCGAAGTCTAAGATCACAGAAGCCCTCACCAACAGAGCAGCTTTAGTGGGGCCCATTTTAGTGATAACTCATGACAAGAGGACTGAGATACACACTCCAGACATGGAGCAGAGACGATAGAAGGTGTTTCAGAGCCTCACGATCGACACCTTACTACCTGCTCCACCACTTGACGGGACGGTTCAGGCTACTCAGACGACACGTCAGATTGAGCCGACCGTCAATTATTTTGGGAAGATTTAGGAGTACAGGTGAGACCCACAGTTTCAGAAGAGTGGATCAAAATAGATGTGGGCTCGCAAGTGTGAGAAAATCCTCAGGTGTTTTGGGGAAATATGCAGTCGCTAGTGGGATCCAGGTGTTTTTAGGACGGTCGACTAAGAAATAGAAGCTTCGACCTATTAAGGTGAAGCTTCCCTAACCCCGAGAGAATGACGCGAGCTGGGCACTTGCATGCACACCACTTGCAAAAGGTGAAAAGGTTACATCACCTGAATCTGAACAAGTTACAGGCACACCGCTTGCAAAAGGAAAAGAATATACATCGCCCTTTAGGGCAGAAACTAGAAAATACACTCTCAAAATACATAAAACTAAGCTTAAAACTCAAAAATAATAAAATACAACAATAAATAGTCTCCTAATAGAAAATAACTCTAATTAGAAATAAAGAAATAGGAAATAAACCAAAAACAGAAAAAATTTTCTGTTGAATGTGATAACTGGGCGGTATACCACCCGCAATCGTGGGATTTTTCCCGAACCATGGGATTCCCGCACCAGCGTCACCAGATTTGTAAGCAGAAGTGCAATTCTTTTAGCTAAGTTACTTGAATATCTACATAAGTACATAAATGTTAAAGAATAGGCGATAGAATCTTATCAACAGCAAATATTAATTTTTTTTTATTATAAATGATGAAAACACATTCTAGTTTGTAACATATCAAACAGCCATATACCTGTAAAGGATAAATCCAAGGAGACATCTTCAGAAGTAGAAGGATTTTCACTCAACAAGCGCTCTATGCATTCAGCTATTGATGGTGGAACACGAAGTATGAATTGTTCCTCCATTTGACAAGCCTTGAAAAATAAAAACAGAATAAAATATTAATGAAATGCTCTACATTAAACTAAAACTAGCTACTCCATCAAAATATACTTAGCAACAACATACAACAGAAAGTACATTTATCATCTATTTAGATCACAAAAATAAAGAATAGGTAATATAAGTAATTTTTAAAAAGGATATATAACTGGGATAGAACTATGTAGAAATAAATACTTTCCATGACAGAAAGTTAACAATTTGGCAGATTCAAGTTAAAATAACATAATAAGGATAAAATGCAAGGCATTTAACGCAACAGACATAAGTTAAAGGAACGACCAGTCACAAAGCATTCATAAACCACGCATACACAAAGCTAGAGTGTGCAAAGAACATTAAGGCTTGCCAAATGTATCCTGTCATTAGAATAAATACAAGAAAGCTATCCTGCCTTGCTAATAAGAAAAGGTGCAGATTTAATGAGATGAGAAAAATACTACACATGCAAAACTCATAATTTTTGCATAGTTGTTTGTCATGATATGAAAAATAGCAATATAAGTTTATGACAACCCTCATATGCTTCATGCTCCAAGAAAAAGCACAGTGAATCCCAACAAACTTCATGCTTCTAGATAGCAATTTTGAGAAATAATGAAGATACGCCCATCTTTGATGTAGGGCAACCTTAATATATGTTGCATGCCGGAAAATTCACAGCGATAGAGTAGTGATTATTTTAGAATCATACAAAAATTCAACACACACAAATAAGATAATATAGTAAAGGGAAACACCGGAATTTGTATGTGAAAAAACCTTAAAAGAAAAAAAAAATCATGGGGCCTAGCCCAGTCAAACCAATTCACAATATGTTTGTAAGTACAGGGGTACACCCTTCTCTCATGACAGGGAGCACGGGTTAAAACCCTAAAAAGGAAAAAAATATGGGGCCTAGCCAGTCAAAACAATTCACAATATGTTTCTCCTTCTCTTCTTCTCCCCCCTCAAAGTGAAGAGAGGGAGCCTATTCCCTTCGATCATGTGTGTGTGTTACATGTCTCTACACAAATCAATTTATAGATAAATAACGGAATAACAAATTAGAATTGAATTGCTAACAAAGAGCTCGTAAATTACTAAGAAATTAATGATAGACTGAAACATCTCTAATAAAACAATGAAATGACCTAGAGGACTAAAAGACATCAATATATGAAATATTGATGACAAAATAGAATTCCAAATTCATGCACGCATCAATTCCCCTAAAGCACAAGCATTGTTAAAGACTAAAAGTGTAATAAGCTCGAAGTAGATATCATGTTCTAACAACTATGAATCATTAATTGGTAAGGTTGTAACTCAAATCAACATGAGAACATGGGTGGTACTTTATCAGGACTTGTGTTGATACCATTGAGCAAGATAATCAAATCTGTTGAGTGAATGAATGTAGCCAGCTAATTTGGAAGAAAGCAAGTGATGAAGGTAATGAAAATCTGATCTCTCTCTATCTTCCCTCATTTCCTCTCTCTCTCTCTCTCTCTCTCTCTTCTCTTTTCTCTTTTCTTTCTTCTATTTTTCATATTTCACAGTATTAACACCGTTACTATTCATGAGAAATAATAATTATTGCTAATTGTTCATGCAAACCACAGAGAGTATTGTTCATGAGATTCAAAGTCCAACTCACGCTGTAAGAAGATGCAAAGGAAAGGAAAAATTGCTCTGTCAGGTGTTTAAAGCCATTTAGGCCATGAAGTTAGAAGTGATTTTATTGCTCACCATTTTTTAATAGTTTTTAACTTAGACTGTAACTAAATTAAAGGGTTGATTTCAATTATAATTTTTCTAGTTTTATAATTCAAGTAGAAGTTATGCTGAAATTTTAAATGATAAGGATAAGTGGTTATGCTTGTGTGGTGTAGTTGTTGGAGAAAGACGAGAACAAAACTCTGCAAATTTTAGAAGGCGCAATGATAATAACCAATTCTATTATGATCAGAGTTCATGTAAAACAATTATTTTAATAAGCTAACTCTATTCGTTAAATTCTTAAAGTTTGTTACACAATTATGAGAACTATTATTTAAGAAAATCAGGGTTGGAAGATTATCTTATAAATGATTTGTAAGTTGGAAAACCTATCTTATAAATACCAACCTTATTTAAATCTTTAACAATTATTTAAAAAAAAATTTAAATTTTTTTCCACAACCTAAAATTTAAACCTGTCTTATTTATAAATTGGAAAATCTTTTCTTGTAAATGATTTGTCTTCCTCTTTTTCATGGCCTTATAAACTAAAAAGAAAACAATAATAACAATTTGCTTCTTGCTGATATAATTGTATTCGCATAATTAGAGTGCTAATTAAACCAAAGAAGAGTAAAGTGGACCATTTTTAACCGCAAACCTACATCAAAGAAAATAAGGATTGGAAGGCATGTCAGAAGTTTCAATAAGCATAATCTCCAAACATGGTCTCAAACATTGGTACAAGTCGCATGCCCAAGACCTCTAGAGAGATTATCCAAAACTAATCACGATAAAACTCTATTTTAAATGATGTATTTCAAATCAATCTCCCTTTTGACTCATAGAGCGATCAGTAGCCTCCAATGATGTACATAGAAAAATAGAGAGCCTTTATTCCTCTCATTTACTTATGGTAATCCAGCACACCTTCCCTGCCAAAGCCACCCACCACCACAACGAGTCAGCTCAACCCCAGTCAATCCTACTTATGCAAAACATATGAACTCATCAACTCAAGGTGCGCATCATTTCTATATGATTCAAATAATAATTATCGAACTACTATGTTCACCATCAGTGTAAGCGCTTTATACTCATTTTAACCGCAACTCAAATCCACTAAAATTTTAGGTTTGATTGGATCCCTAACAAAATACCATCCAAACCTAAATCAAAGTATGTAGCTTAATCACTTAATTGAGAGCTTAAGTTTTTCCAGGAGCTTCATCCCTAAGGAATGACTGATGTCCCTTACTATGGGTAGTTCGAGTGCAAGAATGAGATTTCTAAAAAAGAAAATTTGGATTCTCCCAACAAGTAGAACCTGTCCTAAACAAAAGTGATAATTAAAAATGCTCCATAAAAAATTATATTCAATTGCAGGGGATAATCAAGAAGTATTTTAGAGATAAATCCAATGAAATAGCCAACTTCATCCAAAAAAGATACTTAAAGATAGTTTATTCCAAAATTTGATCGATAAACTCAAGAAATAAACCTAAAGACATAGATGATACATATTATGGAATGACAGTATGAGACATTAATGAGTTTAATTGCAAAGGTTATCTTTTTTTTAATGAACAGAAATCTAGCACCCTCTATCATCAATTTTTCAAATCTTCACTCAAATATCAAATTAAAACCCCAACCCATATTTTTCAATTTTATCAAATTCTCAATGAATCATCGTGGCACGCATAAATAAATTAGTTCGGTATCTCAAAAATATCATATGGGTGCTAGATTTTCGTAAATAACAATGTTTCGGGTGCTAGATTTTTGTAATTATCCTCATTGATTATAAGTAGGGCACAATACCAGCAAAAATCTATAACAAATAATTTGATTGATTATTCCTAGGGATCGATACCAGTTGCAGATACATGAATTCTACCCAGAAAACAAGGCACTAACAACTGCAAACCTGTGAACTGCTCGCGTTACCGCTCAACCTGCAAGACTGTTGCCACTCCCGCGAGCAGCACCGCACAATGCAATCAACACCGCGCAGCGTCGTCGCCTTCTCCTCCGTTTGCTTCACGCACAGGCTCAGGAGAAGAAGCCGGAGTTGTATTGATGAACCTTTGTGCGCGAAGGAAGAAGAGAGGAGAGGTGTGCGTGCAGGAGGATTCGCGTGAGCGGGGTCAGCCTCGCGTGCGGTAAAGGCCAAACCGAGCCGAAAGACGGGGAAATTTTAATTTTAGATTTGTTTAATTTAAATTAATATATTAATTATTAGGTCCAAATTTTAGCTTAAATTAAATTATACTTTCTAAGAATTGAAAATATAAAATGAAAATGTTATATCCTTCATTAAAAAAATGATTTTTGACAATATTTGTGAAATATGAGTTCTTAGAAGAAATGAAAATGAAAAATATAAGAAACTAAAAATTGAAATAATAAAAGTTGTTATTAAAATGAAAACCTTAAAGCTTGTTTTATAGTTTAATTATCATGTTTCTTTTGAGCATTTATGTGTTTAAGCATTTGCATAACAATTTATTACATAATAAAAGTATAATTATTCACCAAGGTATTGTAAACTTAATATAACTTTTTTATGTTTATTTTAGGAAAAAAATTTGTTAGATTAATATGATTGCTAGAAGAGAATTTATTTATAGATTGATAGAAATTATTGAAAATATGTAGTAGATTGTTTGGTTCCTATGTTAAGTTTCTTTATTTTTTATCATTGTTTAAAGTTGCATGATCATATGCATTTTGTTAGATGATATTTAATGTGGAGTGTGCATTAGTAAGTTTTTTTATCATTGGATATTATTAAGGATTATGGTTGTTGTTAAATTTTATGTTACTATTGTACGACCGTCTATTACCACATTGGTACTCCATGTCTCTGGGTGGAGTCGTGATAGTGTTTAGTCTTTTGAAAGTGCATTTTTTCTATATTTGATGAATGATATACATAAATCCATTAATAACTTATAGCAAGCATTACAAAGAAATGAAAAAATATATATATTGTGAATGTTGATCTTTTGTGCAAGCATTTTAACAAAAATTGTAAGATATAGAAGGCACCATGTATTTTTTTTTATACAGTACATTCATTCTGTGAAGAACATAACATTATTGTCTATCATATGAATTATGTGGGTAGCTCAAAGATGAACATATCACTGAATTAAAGATAAAGTAATACATATACCATCATCAATTATAGACATTATACTGTTTTTCACCCTCTTCAAATATATAATTAATAAAAAGTTCAAATTGAATTAAAAAATAAAGGGAAAAATTTTTTGAAATATGTGTTTTTTGTTTATAAATCTCAAAAACTTGTTTCAAATAAATAAATTATATCTGCACGCTACTTATTTTTCCATATATAGTTATGATATAAAAGTGTTGCATTGGGTCATTTTGATCACGTAACATTACAAAACATCATTAATAATTAGTATTTACATAGTAATCAAGAAAAAAAATCTTGTTAAAACTATCACCAAAAGGCGTAGCATGAACAATTTGTAAATTGCAACACATTTAAAAGAAAAATACAAAGTGAATATTTTCAAAGAAAATGGAAAATGACACTCTAGTTGAGGCCTATAGAATAACCATCCATTCCAATGATAAAAAATAATAGAAATCAACAAAAACTTGAGTGAGTTGGCTTTGTGCAGTAGATCATGGTTAGAAGATGTTAACATAGTTTTGGATTCACAATTGTTGAAAATTGAATCATTGAATAACATAACCCTTGAAACTAATAATTATAGTCCAAGTCAATTTATATGCAAGCATAAAACAAATTCACATAAAATATACTAATAGTAGAGGGGAAGCCTAGAGAAATAGTTAGATTGCCTCCATTATGGCCAAAACCTTGAAACATCAATGTAGAATATACTACTCATGTTGCATTGGCAAGAGTTGTATGAATTGAAAGACCCTTCTTTTGGACAATCAGCTAAAATTCAACTTTGGTATTCATTATATATTGAGGATTGTGGTTATATCTCCTGATCTGACTACAATTTTTTTTATTTTTATTTTTTTTTGACGATTGCAAATAGAGCACCTGAAACATTACTATTTATAAATCTAGCAAATTTTTTCATCCACTTTTCAAACTCACTTATCAAACTCTATGTTTTTATTGTGCCGCGTGTAAATACACATGTTCGGTAGCTCAAAAATCATATGGGTGCTTGATATGTAAATAGCAATGTTTCGGGTGTTTTTTATGTAATTACTCCCTTTTTATTTATTTTATAATTTTTAGAGAACAAGTAAGGTTACGAGTTTGAAGAGTAGAGTCGAGTTCGAGACGCCATTGGCTTGAGCTTATGCTTGATTAATTAAACAAGTTGGAACTCAAACTTGAGTTTAATTTTACCAGTTCAAGTTGGCAGCTGGCTTGTATATTATGAAAGAGATAAATTATTATCAATTCAAGTTCATGTTATAAATAAATGATAAATAGAATGAATAATTATTAGATAAATAATAAGAAAGCATTTATCTAAAATTTAAAAAAATATATTTTTAAAATATTTTACATATTTGGAAAAAATAAATTGAATTTTAATATACTTTGAATTTATTTAATATTAATATTTTCTTAAATGAGTGTACTCACAGGCTAACTAGTCCAATCGATTTTGGCTTGAGCTTAGCTTTTAGCTTATAAAACTCACCTCACGAGCCATTTATTGAAACAAATCCTAGCTCACGAGTCAACTTGGCTCAATGACAACCCTAAATATGGCTTAGGTTTGATTTATAGTCCTTTTTTGAATGATTTATTAGACTGAGTTTGTTTTTCATTATTACTATTATTATTATTATTATTATTATTATTATTTCATCTTTGGATTTGAACTAATTATTTATGTGCTTGATACTGTTAAAAAATATAAAAATATATGAGAATTTTTGGATCTTCTTAACATGAGTGATGAGAAAAATAAATGTTGTGGAAGAGCTTTGACAATCACTTCAACGAATCTTTTATAAAATCTATTACTATAATATATTAAGTGTTGCAAAAATCATTAAATTAAATAGATCATTGTACACCTGATCTCAAAGCTCCATTACAATTTGATCACAATTCTCTATTATAGCTACTAATTATCCACAAAGATATTATGTGATGCATGTATGTAAATGTCCCTCTATATACCGAAATCAATTAGTATCAAAGATTCTGATCTTTAACAGTCCTGCAATTAATAAAATACAAACAGAATATGAAGCACAGAGTATGCAGCACAAAACTACAGGCTTGAGAAATCAGAAACGATGAAGAAAATTATACCATAATGAGTTCCAACGTGTAGATGATACAACAAAGTTGAGGGAAAATTGACCCAATTACATGATTTGCCCGGAACCAACAGAGCTGGCTCACGCTGCAAAACATCAAACTATTTTTGCAAAATAATAAAACTAGAGGATAACTGATACAGCATCACCTGAACTGCTAAATAATTGCTAAGTACTGGCAATTATCATAAACTTTAACCATGTTACCTAAGCTTTGGCCTCTTAGAAGGAGCGGCTTTCAAATCTCTTCTATCAGGAAGGCGTGATTTTCCCAGAGCCTTCGCCTTCCTCCATTTCCTCTCCTCTTCGCTGTCAGACTCGCCGCCTCTTTCCCGGTCAGCTCTGCTCGCCTCCTTCTCTAGTTCCTCCCATGTCTTTCCCTTGTCTTCCTCTGAATCCTCCTCTGAATCGTCTTCCTCGTCTTCCTCTGACTCCACCAGAGACTCGCTATCATTATCATCATCATCGGATTCAGACTCGACCTCCATATCAGACGGTGCGTACCCTTGATCTGATTCCTGAGATGCATCAGAGTCTGAATCGCTGGCTTCCAGGTTGAGAAACTCCCACCCACCATCTTCAATGAACTTTTCCGGATCATCAGTGATAGTTTTCAATATAGGTCTCCAGTTCAAGTTCAGCCTGCTCTCGTAGTACTTGATATCAGTAGTATCTAGCCATTCCTTCACTCCATCGAGCGAAGAAGACGGAATTGAATCTATGCGGAATACATCCTTACTAAAATCCTTAAACACAATGGCCATGTCAAAGCTCTTCTGCCCTAGACCCACCCTCTCCAAATTAACAATTTCAATTTCGCTCAAGGTAATCACTAGAGGCGGCGTCTCAATCAGTTCAACTAAACAGCTTGAAGATGGAACAATGAAGGATGAAGCCTTATGGGGAACTCCATGGAAACCAAGCTCTCTGAGAGGCTGATCAAACTCAAGATCTAAATCTCTGAATTGGGGTTGTCCCCAATGATCATGCACCTTATTAACAAAGTTCTGGAATTCCAGGTTTATTTTGTTCTTTCTATCCCTCTCCCGCTGCTCCTCCTCGATCTCATCAGGATCAAGGGCTGATCTCCTCCCACCCCCAAGCGTCTGAACAACATCCATCACCTCTACATAAAACTGAATGTCTAAGGTCTTCTTGTTGCCTACCATTATGTGATTATGCAAGCGAAAGTGCAAAAGCGTTATCATCTCTCTCTCTGCAGGCTGGAAGAAGGCGTGCTTTATATTTCCATACATGATATCGACTCGCTCATCAATTTTCGAAGTAGAATAACGAAAACCATTAATATGAGCTTCCAAAGATCCGGTGAGCTTTCGTCCACGACCAGGGAATGCAGGTCGTATCGACAAATCCAACAATCTTATTGGTTTCATCCTATTACCAGCTAGTTGAAGTTTTTCCTGAGTGACTAAAGTGGCCCTCTCAGCTCTCTCCGACTCCCTTGATGCGACTTGCCTTCTAAGGGTCTTAATTAACTGAACAACTTCGCTGCTATGTCTTGGGTCCTTAGAACGGAAGGTCGCCTCTTTCAAAAATATAGCACCCTGGTGCTTGATAGAGTTGGCATCATGAGGCGAGAATGGGGTACCGGGCACATTGAATATAATGCGAACAGTGCATGTTCGATTATCTTGATTGCTGGTAACACTCTTGATAGTGGACACATGGAAAGGCACAACAGTGTCAAAAATTGGGATGAGAACAGCTTCATTCTTCTGATCCACTTGGATCATAAATTCCTTAGCATATGGAAGATCACTAACATTTTTGTAGGTCATCATTTCACTCGAAGCTTTCACAGGCCCACGAGTATTCCCGGTAGCAGGGCCACCCACGGCCAGCCGCCTGGCCGTTTCCTCATTCTTTTGCCTGGCAAGTTCTGCTTGGTGTTGCCTCCGCAGTTCTTCCTTTGATACATCATGCTTATCTGACCTCAAGGATGCCTTAGATAAGACGGCCTCAGCGATACTGACATCAGATTCCTTCTTGGATGGTTCCTCCTCGTCTTCTTTGAAAGAATAAGCAACATCCTTGACAGCCTTAGAGCAAATGGAAGTCAATACTTCTGAAGGCTTCTCACTTGCAATAATAACTGTATCAGCCAAAAGCAGAGAGAATGTTTCAGTCTTTGGATTGTTAGTCTGAGATTGCAGGTTCTGAAATCCAAGAGAAACATTGAAAACCATCCCCGGTTTCACCTTGTGATCATTTCTTGCATTCAAAGTCAACCCAGATTCACGGAACTCCAAACCAATTCCTGTCCCAGCTGACTTGGAAAGATTTTGAAGAAGCTCAGGGGCTTCGTTCTCAACAACTGAAACAGCAGCTCTGTAAGCAGAACTGAGCATGTTCCCAGGCTTCAATGCACTGATGGCAGCATTCTGTGCCTTGAGGAGAACCTCATATGCTTTGATCTGTTTAGCGTTAGCATCAATAAGAAAAGTCCGAGCAATATTTGAGCAATAGCTGCCATAGCGTGCCCCTAATGCACATAAAATCACACTTGAAGATTCGTAGTAGAGATTATCATCATTGCATGATGCGCTCGGCCTCAAATCAAACTTTCCCCCACTCTGAAGAATCGGAGGGTAGCAAATATCAACATTTTCAGCCTTCAGCTTGACCTTCAATTTAATAGGATCGTTAATTGCCTTCTCCGTCTCTTCCATAAGAGTTGAATGGGAGACCTTCTTCTCCTCATCAATAGTTTGCTCAAGCTTTGGAACGACAAAGTTTTTCATCACCATTGCAGTGAGATACGCTCCCTTCCTCACACAGTTAAGCTCAGAGGCATCCTTGATAGCAAACAATTCAGAAAACCCAGCCGTGATGTCAGAAAGCTGAAAATTAGAGCCAGCCAACTTCTCTGTCCAGCTTTCCATGAGCTTTCCTTCTGGTTCTTCTCGTTGAATTCGGCCAACAATTGGCTTCTCTGACTCACTTTGAATGGCGTGTAATAAAACATCAATCAAAGCAGATAGATCATCACTTTTTTGCTTGACGTGAATTATGATTTCAGCATCAACAGCATCCTTTGCCGATTTTTTTACAGTTTCTAGGACAGCAGCCTTCTTCGGACTGCACAAGAAATGGATCTTTTTGTTCATAAAAACCATAATCGTTTCTGGAAATTCATATCCAAACAACCAGATATGCAAGGCCGAGGATTTTAGATATCGAATATCATCAGAAGGAGGGGGTGTAGTAATAGCAATAGAAGATGAAGCGCCCCAAAGATCAGACTTATTTTCCCGCCAGTGAGTGTAAAACACTTTCAACCGATTGCTGAAGTTAACAACATCAATTGTGTAAGCGCCAGCAGATCCAGATGCTGGAGGTCTTGTGTTACCATTTCTAAGATCAGCCATTGGAGCCATCAATTAAACTAATGCTTTGCCTGCATAAAAATCCCAGCATATAGGAGTCAAAACAACTGTAACATGTTTAAGAACTAATATATACAGTAAAATGCTATTGTGGCTTTCATTCTTCATTCAATTTTTCATCAACAAAAAACGAGGGTGAGAGCAATTCAAAATCAATTCCTTCTATCACTTTCATTATATCTCTTCTAATTCCTTCAAACCAAATGGAGCAGAATGGTGTAGAGCAATATCAATAAAATAAGTAAAATCTATTATATAGAACTATGAGAATTTTGTGTAGGGCAATATCAATAACAAAATAGGATGGTTACGAGCTAGCATATAAAATAAAAGTATGTGTAACATGGTAGCAGAGAATATGTTTGTTAATTAAAAGTCTCTCACATGATAACTTAAATTTCCAGTATGAAACCAAATTATTTATGGTGTTAGCAACAAAAAAAAAAACGAAATAAAATTAAGAACCAGGCCTTTTAATGCAAAAATAACTTTTGTACCCCCAAGAATAAAGCAAATAAACATTGCAAATGCATGTTTAATTAATCTCAAATCTAAAAAAACAAAAAAAAAAATCAACATTATCTCATTAGAAAACCTGATTAAGCAAAAAAAAAAAATCAATCAATAAAGAAACATTAACAGAAACATCAAGATTAAACTCAGCAAGCAACGTACATTCCCATCAAAAACAAAGAGTTTTCTGCAGTAACTAGGGCAGAAAATGAATGAATATGAACCAGAAGCTATTTTTGGCTCGCTTGGTTACAACTAGCTCATGATCATTACATTAACTAATCAAACAAGCTTAAACATATTTATAAATACTCTATTGATAAAAGAAAATCTTGAACAGCTTGATGGTCAACTCAATTATGATAAAAAACAATATCAATTAAAAGTCATTAACATGCTCTTTAAGAAGCTCATTTAAAGCTGGGTAATATGCTCATTTAACCTCGACTGTAAATTTATTCAACATATGATTATTTGAACTTTTCTTTATTAGATTACTTTATGAATACTCTCGCTTACTAATGCTCATTAAAATACTTTTTAATTTAATAGTTCATTCAATTATGATTTATTTTTAAGCTCAACAAGTTGCTTGTATTCAATAACATTTGTTTGAACAACTAACAAGCTGCTCAATAATGTTTCTTGTCTTAAACTAAACTCAAAAAGCCATAATTTTAAACGAATCATGATTATCGAGCTTGAACTCGGTTTTGGCAAACAAGTTCAGGCTAGAGCAAATTACTGCTTGGCTAAGCTTGGTTCATCTGAGTCCTAGAAATAGCATTTAGAAAATGAATTACACAAATCCTAGCTACAGAATGTGTGATAGGAGCAAAAAATTGTTTCATAAATATCAACAGTTAAGTAAAAACAACAAGCACGCCTTCAAAACTTGAGTGAAGTAGATAAAAGAACTGGGAGGGATGTGGCATAAAATATTACTGGATAAAAAAATGGTGGATACAGAACACGAATGCTTTTGAATCTTTAGGTTCAGCAGCAAATTAGGAACAGATATTGCAGGACAATGAAGGCACAAATGAGAAAGTGGCATAGGGCAGCATTGGATGAAGGTATTTTTCCTTTTTTATTTTTACTTATTTATTTATTTTTTTGTGGTAAAGAGTAACATTTCTGGATTTCTTTTTTTACCCTCTCTGGGATGGCCCCCAAAAGATAAATAAAGGAGTCACTTCTTTGGAGAGATTGCACCCTTCTAAAAGAAAGGGAAAGAACCAATACGGTGGCCCTTCCTGAACTCATGCCTCGTTCTTTTAGGATAACATTTCCATTTGGGGCTTATGTTCAATTAAATTTTAAAATGTGAAATACATAAAATGATAAACATGTAATGTAATGAAGCAGAAGAAAAACACTACTCTCTTAACCCATCACCAAAAAAAAATACCTCTTAAGCCATTCTTACTAAGATTTACAAGGCAACAAAGATAACATAAGGTTTGATATATTAGAATCAAATGCAAAGAATCACAAAATAGAGAAAATACAAATATTATATTCCTCAAAACCTAAAAAGCTATAATCTTTCAGTTAAAAAATTTCAAGAAACTAATCTAAGCAAAAAAGTATTAGCAGCCTGGACAAAATATAAATTTCAGTTCAAATAATTACTTTCGAGATGTCATTACTTGAATTGACAGTGCAGCCCGTTTTTCATTATGAAATGAACCTCAACGATATCAAACTTGAAATTTAATTCATAACAGATATAGAAAAAATGGAAAGTTTAATCTCTCAGATTATCTGTTCAAACTTTAACAATACAAAACATTCCTTTGCAACAGAGAATCTAATGACTGTATAGCTATAGCTTAAATACTACCGCACAGTATAGCTTATGGTTAATCCAATTACACCAAGCACATTATGTTTTTGTTAATTCTTGTTGGAAGCATCGCATCAAGCACTGCATAGCAAGTCCTGTTCTTCAGTACTTGGTTTATTTTTTATTTAGTTATTTCTATAAATAAAAATATGCTAGTAATGATGACTGATAAGAGGGATGTATTTTATTTCCTAGTACAAGATTCGTTCAAATGATTTGAGCTTGTTTCAATTTTGATTTGATTTAGATTGATTCTCATATTGATAATATAGTTTTTGGTTTAAAGGGCCCAAATTACATACAATAATGAATGCATGCAAAACTGAAAATTTGTTTACTCAGCAAAAAGGATATTCCTCTAGTTTATGGAATTTGAAACAAGTTTTTCTAGATTTTTCTCAACAAGTCATCTTCATTCCTAATTGTTCACTCACAATCAACAAATTTTGTTGAGTTGTGGCTTTTTGTGAAGATTTTTGTGGAGCAGCAATTTTATCTTAAGAGATTATCAACTTATTATATATGTGTACGGTATTCTATACTTCCTGCGACATGTTCAGCTAATAAAAAAAGAGTTGGTTATTAATTTAAATTAAAGTACTATCTTTTAAAGTTTTAATTCAAAATTAAATTTAGTTCATCGTATGCCAACCAAATCTACTAGACTAAAAGATGAGTCCATCAAAATAAATTCAAAAATGCTAAACTGAAATTCTCTTTCTAGCTTTCAATCTTGCGCGGAAAATCAAATGTGAGTTTCTTTGAATAGGGTGCAAGGGAAACTATCCAAATCCAAGAAAGCAATCTTATTAAACTAAAATGAAACCAAGGTTTTATTGTTTAAGTACTTCTATTTCTAGTTCTTATTGCCATCCACATAATTTGATATTAGCCTCTTAAGTGCTCTTCACTTTGTACAAATTAGACACCACTAAAACATAATTTATAAAAATTAAATTACAATTGTTTATTAACTAATGTGGTTCAAGATTCTCAGAGATTTTCAGATTATTTGGTTTATTTCATTTTAATTTAGACTATAATTCTAACTAATTGTTTACATTTAAGGAGATCAATTTGCTGACTTAATTGGTGGCTTGTAATTTATGAATTCTGAAATTCCCTTGCATGAAATATGAACAGTGCTGGCCATTTTAAGCCGTAATACCTAACCATCATACACAATAAAATTTGACAATAATTGGATCCTAATTCAACAATCATTTCTTTATAGTTCGTTCCAATTACTTGTAAAGGTCTAAAGAATAACCTCAAAATTCATTTTAAGATGCTCTCACAGAAGGACATGCATCTTCGAGACCTAGTATCCTAGTAGTTCCAATTGCATAGCCATATGCAAAATGTAAGGCTTTAATTGGTTCAAGTTTCAAAACCTACTTCAATTCAATTTATTTCAGTTCTAAGCTTTAGAGGTTCCACTTTTTATCAATCAAAATTAACATATAATATATTAACATAAATTTAAATATTAAAAATAAAATAAATACTCTTAATAATTTTAATTATCAAACTCCCAAAAATTAGAAAAGATACAATGTGCAATCCTAAATAAACACTACACCTAAGTCAAACTATGAACCCCAAACCTTTTCTTTCTTTGGAACAACTCCATTGCAATCAAACTCTTTTAGACCCATCCAATTCAACCATTCAATGAAAATTGTAAATATCAATTTGGAAATTTAGTTGTTCTGCAAAATTAATGGGTTTGGCAATCCAATATTTACCATGTACAATCCGACAAATGATTTTTCTACACTAATAGCACAAACGTGTTTAATATTCTTGTAGCTCTAAATAAGTTGTTCAGCAGTAGATAGAAGCAAAAATCAATAATGTAATTTTCTTTCTTCTGGTGGAGAAAGCTAAGTTTGCACTGTGTCTGGATTGGTACATCACAATACATTTTGTTAAGCAATACTTAAAAAATTGTCTTATTGATAGCCGGTATTAGTCAAATAAAGAGTGAGCCGAGTTTGATTTTATTCCTTACTGAATTTCTGACTCTTCATTAAAGAGAGATTCAGGAAAATATGGTTAAGGAAGATAACTTTACAGAGTTGAGATAATAGGTACTGAAAAGGTGAAGTCAGCAAAGTAAGAATACATCAAACTAACTTCTGAAGCTGAAAGTTTGATTCAGAGAACAAGTAAAAGGTCATCATTTAGTCAATAGAAACACAAGTAAATCATCATACAAAGCAAAAGAAAAAAAACTTACCACGCAGCTTACAGCGCTTCAAATAAATCGCATCATTCAAACAACTTCCAACTGCAACAAAACCAAAAATTAGGATTATGGTTTCCCTAAGAGGATTTTCCAAAACAAAATATAAATGATAGCAAAAAGTAAACAGTAGAAGCACCAGAAGAACAAGCAACGCCCATTTTAGAATAACATAAAACCAAAAGTAAAATTAAGGCATTCAAAACACGGGTGTACAAATTGCCTTCACAACTTTTCCACCCGGATTTGCTTCAACTCCAAATGACTTCAAGCAGCCGTGAAAACAGCTGTACTGGGCTTAGGGTTAAAGGTTCAAAATCTTCCAGGCACGGAAAGAGATGATGGAGTAAAATCAAGGCCCAATTTAGTGGCAGATTTTGAGCAAGATTTAAGCAATATTTAACTCAAAATTATACCAAATAGTAAATGGCTGCTAGGAAGCAGGATTTAAGCAGGATTTAACCTAAATCCTGCCAAACAGCAAAAATTAGACGAGCGAAGAGTAAGAATGCCAAAAACAGGCTTACCTTCCTAAATGGTTTCTGGTAGTAGCGGAGCCAAAGGATGAGAAAGATGGGAGTTTCGTGGTCCTTGTAAGCCGCGATCCCGTCGTTGCCTTCCCAGGTAGCTCTAATGGCGACTGTATCGTGAAGGTTCGTTCACGAAAGCGATGGTTTTGGGAAAAACCGGGAGGCAGATAAGCGAGGGTTTGGGCGCCGATGGGAAGTTTCGGCGAAACCGGGAGGGAGATAAGCGAGGGTTTGGGCGCCGATGGGAAGTTTGGGCAAAACCGGGAGAGGAGAATGTAGGCTAGGGCTTCGGACAGAGAGGGGAAGGGGCTGTCACCAAATAGGATTTAAGCATAATTTAACCTAAATCCTGTCAAACAGCAAAAATGACAAATTTATATCCTACAGCGCCTTCAATCCCGTTTCTCCTACGTTTTGCCTTAAATCCCAGATACAGTAAATCCCGTTAGGAGGTGGATTTAGAGGATTTGGCATAGCTGAGGCGCACGAAGGGGGTGTAGGAGGAGGAAAGAGAAAGACGAGGGTTAGTCAGGTAGGAGTGGAGTGAAAAGGGGAGTTTTACCAGGTTTCAGAGATCTTGGTGCGTCGCGGTCCCGTCGTTGCCTTCACAGAGAGCTCCAGTCCGACTGTAGCACTAGGGCTTCGGGCGCAAGAGAGAAGGATGAAGTCGAGGTATTGTGATGATTTCGGGCAAACCGGTAGAGGGAAGCGGAGGGTTTGCTCCCGCACGAGAAATAATATAGTTTTATTATTAAGTTAATTTTTATTTTTATAATTACTAATGATTATAAATGATTTTAATTATATATCAAGAAATTATATTTATATACATTTTTGTCTAATTAATTTACTATGAATTATTATAAATTTAATTGTTCATTAAATATAGTTAAACATTTTTATCTAACAAATAATTAATCATTATTAATTAATTAATTAGATTATTATTTAATAATCATTAATAATTAATTAATAAGATTATTATTTAAAAATTATTTAGTTTAATTGATTTGGGATTTTAACCAACATAGCACACAGAACAATGAAATTTACATAAAAATACTCGATTAGAATAGAAAAATTATTACATCCGGATGTCCAGAGTAAAGTGAGAATGTGTCATGTGACAAGTGGATCTTATTCATCTAAAAAACACCCAACCAGTGCATTATAATGAGACTTCAAACATAAATTTGTGTATGGTGCCCTGATACAATAAGAACTCCCTGAAATGATGAAATGAGGTTGTATTTTCCCTCACTCTTGAAGGTCGCGAGTTGGAGTTAGTCCGAATTGTTGGAAGTTGATAGTGGAAGCTTCTTAAGAGTGTGTTGTGAGGTTCCACATAGAAGGGAGGAGTCTGAAATTTTGACGCAAGGGATATAAAGTATGGGAAAACGACATTTTTCGCCGGAATCTGGCGGGTTCAGCGGTCCTTCTTCCTCGCAATCGCTTGCAGATTGATACAACTCCTTGCAGTCGGGGCAGTTGACGATTTCCTCGAGGGCGTCAAGGTAGCCGTGCGGCAAATTTTCTAGTCGGCATGACCTTGCCATCGCGGGCAGGCATGACGCAGGAGGAGGAGCTCATGGCACCGTCCATTTGGGAGTGGGAGACGTGGGCTCGATCCTGCCCATGATTAGTTATAACGCAGTGCTATGCATATAAATCTCTCGTTAATTATTATTATTATTTAGTTTTATTAACAAATTTATAATTCAAAATTTAAATCAAATTTAATGAATTTTGATAATTACAACATTAATATATAATATTAAATTCATATTTTCAATAAACATACCTAATTATAAAATAAGTTTGAGACGGTTTCATAAGGTTTAATCGAATTTAATCTTTGTCATACGTATTTAGTAATCTTCTAAATCCTACATAAAATGTTAAATTTTTTTTAGTAGTGAATTTAGTAAATCAATTTAAATCATGTCAAATTATTTGAAAACTTCTGATGGGATTTAGAAGGTTGTTATATCTGTTGGACTATAAAATATATAATAAAATTTTGATTATTTTATTATTTTGAAAAAATATTAATCATTAAATTATATTATTTTATATTTAAATAAATTGAAGTAATAAATAAGTAGTTAATAATTATACTTGTTAATAACTACTTATATATTTATTGAGTAAATCAAAATTTAATATGTTTTTTTTTATTTATTAACAATTAAGTAATAAGTATATAGTTATTTTATTAGAATAAATATGATAATACATTTATTAATTATTAATTATTAATCTATTAAAATAATTAAATTATCATGAGTAAAAATAAAGCAAAATTAAACATTGTTGAAACCACCACATTTTCCCATCTCATCTCTCTTTGCGAAACTCTCATATTTATCATTTTGTTCCTGCCAGAAATCATTTAGCTAAGCCTGTTTGCACCATTCTTTCTCTTTGTTCTTCCCATATTTACTCAATCTAAAGATTCACGAGATTTAGTAAATATAGAATTTAAGGCCGAAATCAGTGAAATCCAAAATTTTCAAATTGCAGCTTTATTTTGTCCAAAATTAAGTGAGATGGGAGTTCTAAGATAAACAAATAACTTTAATTCATTCTTCTCCTTTGTTTTTTTTTTTTTTGGTTACCAATCAAAAGAATCTGTTCGGTGATTCTAATTATAAATCATGAATATAAATAACTTACAATTGATAATAAAATGATATTCATTTTTAAAGACTCAAAACCATTAATCAAAAGAGGAAAATATTGTTAAAATTTATGAAAGAAAATTTATATGTCATAAAGTAAATGTAACAAAATTTCTATTAGTTTAGTTGGAAATCCAATCAAAAAAAGAAAACACAGGAATGATTTAATAACAACTCTAATAATGAAGATTCATGAGAAATATGTAAAGAACATAATAGTGCGTAATGTGCAACAATGAAGAAAGCAAGACAAGCAAGATCATCCAAACAACATTCGTTGATAAACAAAAAGTTTCCAGGTATTGTTATGAATCCTGAAATAAGAAAATGAATCCTAACACTAGAATGGGTGATATGCATATAAGTGATGTATAAAGAAAATGGTAACATAAATATGCTACAAAATAAATAAATAGGGGGCTGTCGGGAAATTAGAGCAAAGAAAAATAAGAATCGACAAAAATTCAGAAGAACACACATACGTTTAACGAGATTCGGCAAAAATGCTGCGTTCTCGGGAGTATAGCGGCGGCTTTATTTCAATTCTAGAAAAGATTACAAAATACAGAATATAAACTGAGGATTATAAATAGACCTACATATAACACTAGATAAAGCACCCGTTTGGGGCAGCTTATAAGTGCGGGCGGCGTTTTCAAAACGCCGCCGTACCGGTTGGGTTCGGTTCGCGAGTTTCGTCAGCTTATCCGAAAAGCGTTTGAGTTTTTACACTAAACCGCAGGTCACGGGTAAAACCCTGCGGCCCGCCCTCGGGCCGCGTTTCAGGATACGCAGTTTATCATGAAACGTATAAACTGCCCCAAACGCACCAAAAATCTTAGAGTGGATAATGTAATTCTTAAATTGTCGGTGTTACCGTTAACCATCACGGTATCGACCAAAAATATCCTGATAAGAGACACGTGTGTGAATGTAAATGGACGGTGGTGATTGATACACAACGGTTTCCATTGGTGAATGGATCTGCGGATGTTTCTTGGCAACTAATACAATTACAAATTTATGTGGTTGCAGGGTCATTTCTCCGCGCTTGGAGCTCGGTGTCTCAGTAATTTTGATTTCCAGCCAGAGGTTGTTCGAAATCATGGCGCGGAATACAACATGCGTGGTTTCTATAGGTTTGGATGCGAACAAATTATGTATTTTTTAAGGGGAATTATTTACTCTGTGACTTTTCTCCGTCTTCTGCTGCCAAGATGGCCGAGTTTCGATCGAGGCCTGATGATTCTTCTTTACGGTTTTTTTTTAATGATTGGTAATTGTGTGCTGTGTTTAAAAATTGTCGCAACATGACTGCTTTATCATTGTAAGGAGATGGAGGAGATGCAGCTAGGGTTTCGCCCTGATCTTACTTTTTTTTTAACGTTTCACTTGACTAACTTTAGCATTGACTTATTATTTGTTATTTTCTTTTTTCCTTATTGGTTTGCTGAAATTCTGACTCATCCTTAGTCGCTGAACTATGTTGAACTAGCCTCCATTGTCACGGCTGGAGAAAGGCGATGCGACTAAGAGCAAATAGACATGATGAGTCACGAGATTTGCACAATCTAAGAGAGGGAAGGCGACGAGGGAGGTTCATGTGCAGGATAGGAGAGATGTGTTAGGTTCTAGCTAGTATGGTTTTAACAATTTTGAACTCAAAAGTCAAATTTTTACATAAAATATAATTACATTAAACAATGTTACTTTAACAAAGTAATGATTGGTTTTTTTTTTTTTTTGAATGAACATAGGCTAAAATATAGTTAAAATATAGTTATTATTCATTCTAACAAAGGCCTCATTAGGTTATGAAGGAAGGAGATAGAAAAAAAAATAACACACACACACACACACACAACTGGGTTAAAAAGCAAAGAGTTGAAATCTCATATTAAATGTTCAAGTCATATTTGAGCATTATTTGAACTCAGCTCACTATTGTTTCAAAATATTTGAATTGTATGTTCAAGTCTTATTGAAACATGGTTTAAACATTGAATATGAGATTCAATTATTATTCATTTTTAAATCTGGAGTTTTCATTTCATCTCTTTTATTATAATACATGATTGCTAGAATTGCAAGGGGCGATGGGTACAATCAGACTCAACATAACTCCAAAAAAGCATATAAATACTGAATATTAATTCTATGTTTTTTTAAAAAATGTTCAACTTAAGTTTATTGCATCAAAAGTAGAAGCTAATCAAAAGATGATAATGATGCTAACGAGAATCATACTTGAGCTGTAATCTATCATTCAAATACTCACAGGACTATAACTTATGTTGCTATCATAAAAATAAATTTGCTTAAAAAGACAATTTGGATTTTTTTTATTTCTTACGTTTACAATTTACATCTATTTCGATATAACTATGATCATATATATTTTTAATTTAATTTTTTCTTTAAAAATTAACTAAATTCTAAATTCCTTGATCAAACATCACCTAATTTAAATAGTTGATTCATGTTGTTTCCTTAACAGCCTTAACCCCATCCACCGGCATACAAATTCCCTGTCCTGGCTGCATGATCGTTGATGACTATTGTTGATTCTCATTCAACAGATGGCATCAATCAGCTATTCAACACGTTAACACTATGTCGGAGAGAGTAGAAAGGCTCGATCACCATCGAATTTTCCCTTCTAGCTTCACCTCCTTCTCATTTTTTCAATAATGGTGACAAATGGTTTGGAGGATGAACGAGCTATTTTTGTTCCCTAGATTATTTCTCTTTTAATGTTTAGTTCCATTGCCAAATTTAGTTTTTTTTTTCTTCTGTTAGCATAAACATTAGTAAATCATATGATCACTGTATTTGTTCCTCTGTCACTTATTTATTTCACATTCAATACTCTTCTCTTTTTGATTCCCGAAGCTCTTTTTGGTTTTTAAACTGCCCTATCACAGTAGATCTTTTTGGTTTTCTGCCGCATATTTATTTCACATTCAATTCTCTTTTCGTCTTGACTCCTGAAGCTCTTTGTGGTTTTTAAATTGCCCTATCTCGGTAGATCTTTTCGGACCCATATTTCTCGGCTTTTCATTGAGGGTCCAAACCAAGGGTTTGGGGATTTCATTTGTGCTTGGTTCTTTTTTTCAATGGATTGATTTGTTTGGCGTCATATGTTTACTATTAATCCCAAGTAGTGATTTTTTTTTTTCCGTGCAGTAGTATCATTTAAGGTCCTAACAGGTGTAGTGCAAAAACAGACGAGGTGGCTTTCTTTCGTCTTGCTGAAACTTCCAGTGTTCTTGGATGGTTGGGTTTATAGAAATCCACCAATTTACTGAATAACCAAGAAGAAGTTTATAATTTTGCATGTGGTGTATATTTTTACACGGAGTGCGTTTTGTTGTAAGCAAGGTTATGGGTAAAACGCTCAGTTGAATCGTGTTACTTTGCCATCAGCCAAACAGGTGTTTTTTTATTCCTTATTGATTTCTGGCGCTTAGGTTAATAGAGATTCAGGATAATATTGTCTAAAGAGAGATCTTTACCCAACAAAGAAGGGACTTGGTGCCTGTCCTAAAAGAAGGTAACTGCATGGCGCTATTACCGCCATTTCAGCCATTATTAATTTTTCTTTGGATTTCATAGGCTATTCCTGCTAAACGAGAATGGTTTTATGTGAGATTAGAAACCTAACTAATCAATTGAAATTGAATTTATTGCTTGGATAGAGTAATTGAGCCATTCTGGTATTGTCCTAATTGGGAAGAATCTGAATCCACGAAGACAAGGACTTTGGAAAAGTTAGCTAAGATGGACAAGATTGGAATCTTCATATAACACACGAACAGTATCCTTTCACTTGAGGACAGCTGAGAAATTTTTGATTGCATTACCAGTGCTTTTTTAGTAGACTTGAGTATCATTTAAAATCATCAAGTCCTATTTATTTCACGAGCTATTGGCAGAAATGTTTTTGACTGGATAAATGTCCTAGCTTCTAAACTGATTTGTTCTTCCAGAAAAAAACTTTCTAGCTTGTTGTCAAGTCTAAGAATATATCCCTTTGCAATATCTGTGTTGATTGTTCGCATGAATGTAGTGAATCTACATTTCAAGTTCTTAACTGGTTTCTTAATTGAATTGGGGATTAACATCTCTTGATTTGATTTATTGGAGTTTGCAACTTTGCAAAGCCAAATCCACATCAGTTTCTTGTTTTGTTTTCTTGCAAAATGAAGATGGTGTATGGGTTTATATATTTCCTAATTCATGAAATATGAATTTATTAGTTCATTGTCACTCATGGATGTGGAACCATTGTTTTTTGTTCCAACAAAAATGAAGCAAATAAGATTTGTGACAAACTAATACCAGCCAAATATGCAATTGATGTAATTTTTGGGTTATGAGAAGCACCATTCACATTTGACGGGTTAGCTATCTTTTCTTTAAGAAACTTAAACATCAATACAAGTAGAATCGAATTCTTAGGTACCAATGATGTAGAAACTTATAGTTGCTGTTTTGGGGCTGGGGAAGTCTGGGTAGATTTTGACATTATTACAGTTTCAATTGAAAACCTGTTACTGTTGATATAAATACAAACCTAGAAGATAATCCACATTAGGACAATGAGAAGATTTTACTGCTTGGTTCATGGTTCCTATTTATAGTAATTGTATTTAGGTTTGTACATATCTAAGCTAGTATAAGTGATAATTTATTTTGTATTTAGATGATCTCGGTTTCAAAACATGAAACTAGGAGTTCTGAAAAATATGGTGATTTAGGTGAGGAAGATTTGTGCTTATTGTTGAATTTCATTTGCATTTATTGGATTTCTGCAGTGTAATTTATGCATACTTGATAGTAAATGGCAAGTCTGACATATGTTGTGCACCTGTCAAGCATGTGCACGTGTCTTACATTTCACATTTCATTATTTTGGAGTGTTAGTGAATCATAAGCATCGTTAAGGGAAATTCTATTAGTAGAAGGAGAAGGAAACTTCTACTCCTTTTTTTGTCATGGCTGGCATGAGTATATTTTTTATTTGGAGAGTTGAACCTATTGTTGGACTAATAGTAGATCAAAATCAGCTCTGATCTGGCATACAGGCCACAATAAAATCATGTATATCTTGGAAGATATTAGTTAGATGGCCCCAGTGTTACCATTTGTTAGTTGTACCTCATTTCGTTGGAAATGATTAAATGCTGTTTTACTCTTTTCTGAATTGGTTTTTCTGGCATTTTTGTGATCCTGTTTTTCAATTTGTTGCCTGCTGCATGTATCATTCTTGCAGGACTCGAATTTCCTTAACAACATTTTGATGCATGGTGGATAATTTTCTGCAAATCACAGAATGTTTGGTGTTTTTCTTACTCTTCTACAGTCATGATGGCACATATTCCACTTTATTTTCATCTTATGCACTTGTGTACTTGCACAATTATTCAGTCTGCAAATCTGTGGTAGTTGGATATTTGCACATGATTTTGCAGATTTTTGGCGGTCATAGGTTTAATAAGATTGCTTGCTGACTTGAGGCCACTGGCTTTGGGAGTGCAATATACTTTTATGATGATGAATGTTCTGTATATGTTAATATGTACTAAAATCAATTTTTAGCATGAAATTTTGAATAATTTGTTATTTTAATAAAAAGAAAAAAATGGATCATATTGAAATGAATAAGATACATTTGTTTTGCATAGTTCTCATGTTATTCATTTAGGATTTCTTCTCTTATGGAATATATCAAGTCTTGCTGGTCTGGACAAGTCTATGGGTGATTTTAACATACTTCAATTCCATAAAATGGCTTCTTCGTAGAAAAATGTTATTTTTACCATATGATGGTTCATTGGATGGAACATTTCCACACCTTGTGCTACTATCATAATAATTTTGGCGTTAGACTAATTTGTTTTAAGCCAACCTTTTGGTATCAATGGCAGAAACTCATTGCTTGGTTGATGAGTACATTTTCATCTCATTTCGTGATAACCATAATAAAATACGTTGTTTTTATGGCTTTTCAATCTGTAATTGGTGTAGGAAAGCTTGGTGAAATTTCAGATGGACCCGTTCAAGCGGTTGAACAGAGACCTAATTTAAAGGAAGAGCTTGAAGAAAGTGGTTAGTGTAATCTGTGTTCTCTTTGTAGTATTATTGAATAAATTAACAAGACAATGATACTTAAATTTTACTTTTATTATTGTGCTTTGACCCAGAAATTGCCATCCATTTATGTTCAGGCGCAGTTATGCATTAAATGGCAACATCTGCTTTTATTTTCTTGTGCAAATTGTCAACATCTGTTTACTCTTCCTTAATTGTTTTAGTTCTCTTCCATTTCTCCAATAGTGTTTGAATTTAATGGCATTTTAGATTAAATTGTACCTTTTTGTCCTGATTCTATCAGAAATAAAAGCTAGGGTTGATGCTGCTTGGAACCAGATGAATAGGGGCCTACCTGTTAAAATGCCAAAAACCTTAATGAGTAGGTCAACACCAGAAAGAAAAGCAACACTGAAAACTCCTGTAAGAACTTATTTTTCTTATATGGTTACATTTGTGATGAAGGTTCTTGTAATCAGGACAACACATCATGCAAATTGCATTGACATTTAAGGCCAACACATTTATCCCTGTTAGGACTGGATGGTGGCTCTAGGCCTTGTGCCTAAGAAGACTTCAGCCATTCAGGAGAATCTGGGGAAAAAACCAGCAGCTGTTCGTAGTTGTACAAGTGAGGAGTCTAGAATGGCTGCTGCAGCAGCTCTTTCAGCTGTTAGGGAAGTTACATCTGCCTCTGCGTCCACAGGAAAAGTTGAGGTAAGCACAAGTAGTTATGTTTTTTTCCCTAATACTAAATCATAAAACTTATCTTTTCCTTTGCTTAGGAATTTAAATTGGCATATATTTGAGACAAATTATTAGAACTTAGGTCTGCAGGGTGGATAGAAAAAACCTAGAATAATTACCATGAAGGCAGCAGTAAATTCGCTAGTTCCCTTTGTAATCTTAGGGACTGTTTGTTTTGATGAACAAAGAATGCAGAGTAAAAGAAATACTTCAAAAGTAAATTTACTATATTGAAAAGTAAAATGGTTATTTGGATGAATGCACTGGCAATGCATGAACTTAAATTTTTGTGTTTGTGTGAGTACAGTACAAATACAGTGTAAAACTCATGAGTGGCAACTAGCTGTGTCATGCAACACGTAGTAGCAGGCAACCACTATGGACGTGGGCATCAACATCAAGCAGGCGGCAATGGTGGCATATGGCAGCGAGCGGCTAGCAAAGGAGGCGGGTGTAGCATAGGCATGCATTGGCTGGTTGCCAGTGGCGGTGGCCGATATTTTGTTGTGATGGGCAAAACTTTGCACAAATGGTGCATCTGGAATTCACCAAAATCTAATGAATTCCAAATACATTAAAATCTAAACAGAGTGACCTCAAAATGCATTGAAATTTTACACCACATTTATTTGCTTCCGATCAAACATCCGTGTTTTCAAAACCTTCGCATTCCTTTTACAATGCACTCTTTATTCCGCTTACCAAGCATCCCTTTACCAGTTTTTAAAGAAGCGTGAACTTGACTGCTTTGTTGAAGTCACCAAGCATTAGCGCTTTGCTTTTTCTTGGAAAATTGACTCCATGCCACTTCTACGCCAAGTTTTCTTGTTTACATCAATTAATGACTCCTTACCGACACAACAACTTTTCACGCTTTTAATTTATGTTGTTGGGCTTTTGCCTGTTTGGCATGGTTGTTTAGCTGGAAACAATATCATAGAAATATTTCAGTTAAAAATAATTTTTTAACTTGACGTGGTCTTTGTTTGTGTAATGCTATTCTGGTCAATTAGCCCAAGTAAATTGGCTTAATATGGTCTTTACAATTTTTCGACCATATGATGTCAGTTAGCTTACAAAAAATGACTCAGTTTTGGCGTTTAAAGTTCTTCAACTATATCATACTAACCATAGAATGAAATTAGTATGTTTCTTGTACTTGGATTATCGTATATCTTTAAGTCATACTTTGTTTGAATTGTAATGGATTTTTTTCTTAAATAACATGCTTTATTCTTTGCAACAAAATTGTTGATATTTCATACATTGCGATATTATTCTTTGATGTAGTTGTTGGGCTACAAGATTTGCCAAAAATAATGTATATATTGAATCCGCTTAGGATGTATGATCCCACATAATCAGTGAATCCATACAATCAAATAAAGATCTTGTAAAATTGAAGGAAGAGGAGAAAGAGGGAGAGAGGAAGGATATGATCTTCAGAATTCCAGCGATTGAGAGTCAGAGCATTTGAAGAGCTTGGGGAGAGAGAGGGAGAAAGAGTCTTCCCCCTCTCCCCTTCTTTTTACCCTTGCTTTTTATAGTTCATTCAAGGCCTATTCTCTGGGGTTGTCGTTACCAAGACTCATTAAGGGCACCACATTGCTTGCTTAAAAGATCATGGCTGAAGCCTCCTCTTTAGAGTGGCACATGTCACATTCTTTGAATGACCTAACGGTGGGTGCCATCAAAGAGATTTGTAAGCTCAGAAAAAGGAATGAGTCCTCTTGACTAAAGGACTCGCTAGGCCTCGTAGGGTCTCTTGATTTCATCATCTCTACGGGTAGGATTGGTGATTTGGGTAACTTTGACATTGTAACTCGCTTAAAGAATAACAACTTTCCTTAGAAGGGACAGACTTTCAAGGTTTGGGAAGCTTATAAAAACCCAGCTATCACGTGGAGGCCCATAAATCATTTTTGGCGTATACATTTAGTTTATCGATTTTCTTATCTCTTCGATCGGATGCTGCGAGAAAAAAGAGAGCTTGAAAGAAATAAAAAAAATCGATAATCTCTATGCATTATTAGAGAAGTGACATAAAATGCTCTGCTCAATCGAGACACGACAAAAGATTATCAATTGCTCAATCGTAATTACATGCTCTGTCACCATCAAGCTTAGTTGACTTTTTTTTTGGAAAGTAGTCTATGGAACTCACTGCTTGGCTCCGCCTTTGCTTTTCCTCGTGACATTATTGCTATGCCTATAGGGAGTAGTCAAAAGTGTTCCCGAGCAAGGTATGGACGATACTTAACTTAGCAACCATTACCTTTTGGGTGGTGAAGGCGATCTATTCTGTGCAAATAACCTACATAGGGTGCAAGAGAGTTTCTCTTTGTCGAGTTGTTTCAGGCGAGGAACCATGCTAATTAGCGAGGAATGAATAATGTGACTCGTTATGGTCACTAGGGGGTCTACACATTGGAGAGATGATGAAATACAAAGTGAAAAGTTGGTGCTTCCCTATTTGGGATGGAGTATATATGTTGATTTCTTGCTTTGTCAAAGTATAACTACCACGTGAATACCCGTAATGTTTGTGGATACGCCGTTACCTTACCTTGAGAGAAAAATAAACAAGAACGTCATTAATGAAAATTAATTTTAGTGGTTATAAAATGAGTTCTTTTGAAGTGTCAACTCTTTGTTATAAATATGTATGAGTTTTGTTTGGATTTCATTTGAGCTATAACATTTTTAGCTTCCCTTAGTTGTGAGCTTGTGGAGAAACTTGTTTCTCTTTGATCCAAAATAGAGGGGGCGCTTGGTCAAAATGGAGGAAGGTGAGTCTTCTTCAACTCTTATTTCTAGTACTGTTTCTTCAATATTTCTCAGAGGGAAGACGAATGTAGGGGTCAAGACGGAACAGGCTATTAGGATTGGTGTCGTGCTTGCATTACCTGTGTGTGGGCCTGTTGCAAATGAGTCTACTTTGAGAGGTGTTGTGGCTTATTCTAAGAGTATTTTAATGATTTTCGTATTTGATTTCATCTTCTTTGGTATTCGAAGAGAGTCGGTCAACTTTGGCTCCCACTTTAAAAGTTATTGATTTGGAGGCCAATGAAGTTATCGAGAAGAAAACTTACGAAAATGAATGTTGTGGAAATCTTCTTCTTCATCTTACAAGTCTTCTTTTACGAAAGGCGTGAAGGAACTGTTGGCTAGACTGGCAACTACTCATAAGGAACAAGAAATAAGAAGGATCTTTTACCAATTGTCGAGAAAATAGCATTTGTTGGGAGCCCAAAATGGGTAGATGTTATAGTGTTGAGGTTATAAGACAATTTCGTGAAGCTGGAAGAAGATTTTGAAGAACTAAAAGAACATGTTATAACTTTGGAATAGAGGTCAAAGGCGACTTCAACAACTTTAGTGACTTCCCTCGGGACTCGCAGCGAGTTTGAGGAAGTGAAGCTTAGATTGCTTCTCGTTCAACAGAGTAGAATCTTTTCAATCTAGACAATTTTTTTTCTGGCTAGAAACTCGTTTTGAAGAAGCTCCTCCAAGTTGGTTGTATCTCTTTAGACAATGTTAGGAATAATCATTTAAGCCTTTTCTATGAAAAATTATTAGTGTGTTGAATGGCGTGTATTTTGGGCCAGATGTGGCACCTATTCTTAATGTTTGAATTTTTTTTTTAATGATGGTAGATATTAATATATGTTGAGTATGAACATCTTGCATATTTTGTTCTTATGTATTTTTATCTACTACTTTTATTTTCTTGAATTCTGTTATATTCCCCATCTAAAGGTTTTTATGTATATATATTGTTTGGTGACTTTTGTGCTTTTTAAACCTTTGCCGGCGGTGTTAGATAATCCAACCATGTTTGCTTAAAGCTAAGTGATAAGTCCCCTTCCCAACAAGCACTAGGATTGGATATTGATACTTCCATCGAGTTCACGAGCTGGTTCCGTTGGGTTTGGGCCCTCTGAAGCACAAATGGTGATTAGCGTTAGGAATGAGTGACAAATTCTCGCTAATGTTGTGTAGTTAAGATTAGATTGCACATGATGGGACAGAGGGCTTTTGACTATCCAACAGTCACATCCAATTCCCCGAACATCGAATTGGATAAAATTCGTTCTGAAGTTGCATTGGTTTGGACGAGGGATCTTTTCAAATTGATCCTTTATCCTTGGTCCAACTGTAGAACTAAATAACTTCTTTCTAACTTTTAAATGGCGGATAATATAGCAACTCGAGTGAAGGGGGAGCAACATGGAGTCCAAGCTTGCGGAGGATGCATGCAAATTAATTACCCTTCGAGCGCGAGTTGTTGAATTAAAGAGAGAGATGGTCAATTTCCTTTCGGGATGAGGAGGCAATTGCTATCTAACTTCTGTTCTTGAAGGTAGGTTGGTCTATTCCCTAAGACTTGGGATGATATAAATCGCTTTCGAGACTTCATAGAAGAATTCAGTAAAGGAGGAGTCGAAGAGGAGAAGTCTTCTTCGAGTGCTTTTAATCTTATCCTGCTTCTCTTTGATTTTCTCTTTTAGTTATACTTTCTCTTAATTGATGATAGTTATGATGTAGATATATCCATTATGTAGTTGCTCTTTTAATAAGGCATCAAGTGATGAGCAAAATGGAAGGATATTTGAGATATCCTTCTCTGGTTTAAGTTTTACATTGACCTTTTATTCTTATAGTTAGCAATTTCTGGTTAATTCGTCGCCTTAGATTGGCCACTTTAAGGCATTCAGGTGGATCTTGTCATCATGTCCAATGGAGTTCTTATCTAGACTAGCCTTATGGGAAGAATTTATGGATTGCTCAATGCTTTCTCAAAAGAAGGGAAGGGAGGGGGGGGGGGGGGGGGGGGCGGCGGAGGCGGGAGAAGAGATGGACTAATTCTGACATATGGTCCAAGAAATGCTTATTGAGAATATTTTGTCTCTGCTCGAATGCTGAGGGGATATGCGACTGACCCACTTATGTCTATCATTTTTTCATTTTTTATATTCCCTGGCAAGCTCCATGAGCATTTTGTTTGATGATCTTAAGGGCTTTTTGTTCACGAGATGTAATTTTGTCTATTTTGTGCGGATGTTTTGAAATGTTGATGTGTAACAAAGTTAAATTATATACTTATCCTTATTGCTAAGTCTAAAAAGATTTGCTAATGATATTCAATCGATCACGAGCTATTGTCCTTTGGGAAGAAGGTATGTTTTTGACTTATGGGTGGGCTAAAGATTCCAGCTCTTTTTTAAGTGTTACATCCTTGGGGTCTGAAAAGCTACTCCTATAAGGTTTTTTGTTGCTTAGGGCTTTTGATCTCCCCTAGAGGACAGTTCAGACCTACTTGCCTGAGCATTCGTAGCTCCTATTCGTGTGAACTTACTATCGAAGGGTTAATTGAGGATGAAAATCAAATAAATGCTTAATTATTTCTTTATAGGTGAGACAAACAGTATTTTATTGGAAGAATACTTTGCTTTTCTTCTTAATTCTGGTTCTTGATTTTGAGTTTCATGTGATTGGTTTCCTTTTCTCGTTGATCGATGTTTATCTCTGCAAATTTGATGAGTCGGCTTATTTTCTTGGATATCATTTGCGATAAATCTTTTTGAGTGCGATCTATCAAGAAGTCAAGTCTTGTCAAACGCAGAAATGTAATAAAGGCATTGTTGACTATGATCAGGCATATTTGTTTTTTTCTCCATTTTCTAAAGTTCTTTTAAGAATGTTGCATCTTTATGTGAGATTGTTCCCCTTCCTCTTTAGCCTATGCATACTGGTAGTGAGAGTAGTTTTGTGATACTCAAGTTGACTTGATAAAAAATTTTCCAATCATGAAAGGGAATTTCAAGGGAAAATAGTCAAAAAATGAAAGGAGTTGCCATCTTGGGGAAGGTGAGTTGGGTAACTCACTTATCTCACTATCTTCCTTATGAGCCTCTTGTTCGTTGATATCCGAAGGAGGAGACTTCTAATTCGCTGAATCTGAATGCGGTCTTATTCGAACTCTCAACATTAACGAGCTGCCTCTTAGATGTTGAAAGAATTTAATTCCGCTAGTTGAGGTGTTGCAGATCTTTTCTTTCGGGAAGAAAGCTTTGTCAGCATCTCGGTCCCATTGGATGAGTTTCAAATATATGGGTGTTGACTGCCCATATATTTTCCCATCTCCATACTCATTTTGTTGCAAGTAGCCAACAAGATGGATGTGGAAGTTGGTGGCCACCAGCGGGGCCCTTACCTTTCTCATTATGTGAAATCTTCAATGTTGAGGAACAATGAGAGGGGTTGCACACTTTAATTCTAGAACATGGGTGAAGGTAAATTAAGGAGTTGCTGACCATTTTTCACATTTCAGAGTTTGGAGCGCAGAAGCATCTTTTCTACTAAAAGAAAGCAGAAGACATACCTTTGTACTTTTACATTTCTTATTGTCATTGAAGTTTGAAGATTTGTAATTTTGCTACTATAAATAATAAACTCATGTTTGTTTTCTACTATTCTTCTATTCATTTGATGCACTCGTTCATCTGGTTGTTGTTGCCTATTTTCTTTGTTTCGATTCTGGAGGAGTTCCTCGAGTATAATATGCTGAAGAGACTTTTTGGGCTCTTCATTCTTTTTGTCAGTATCTTTCTTCTATGAGTAACAATTGTGAGCGATTAACGTATTATTTCCATGTGTACTGTTTTTCACATATTCCATTCTGTTTAGGACAAGCTGACTTGATTATGAGTTAAAATTGCCATGAATTTTTTGCTTCTCGAGAGAAAAAATATCAACCAAAATAGAGACTATCATCACTCGGGGGATTTTTGACTCTCCTGTAGGTCTTACATCCTTGGGGGCTTAATAGTTACACCTACAAGATTTTTATTGCCTAGGGGTCTCTAACCTTCCCGATAGAGGACAATTTGTATTTTTAGCAATAATCCCCTTAACCTTTTTTTTTCGCTTTCACTCATCTTAGTTTATTTTATCATAAGCAAATATTAGAAGTTTAAAAAATTATTTCATAAAAGAGGTGTGTAAGCAAGTACTTAGCTTCTACATTCTTTTGATATATGTATGTATGTGTTTGTGTGTGTGTGGTGAGGATTGATTTTGAAGTTCCTCTATATGATCTAGTGAGTTGTGTGGGCTCTCATTGTGGAGCTTACCTTACTCGTATAACTCATGTTCTTGGAAATTAGTTGTGGTTAGGACAATCCACTGAGTTTTTATTCTTTTTTGGATTGATCCAACTTGAAATGGGCTCTAGCTCAATGTTTGTTACTTCAAGCTTTTCTAAAGTAGGTCATTTTAAGATCACGTGTCATGTGGGCTCCAATTTTCCATTCTAGCTTTCATCAGGTATTTTCTTTCTGGATGGTTCTTGTCATGGTGCCTTTCTTCTCTATGCCACTGATGCTAACATTTCCATGTGTGTTCTGGGATGTTTTCTATAATGAGCCCTGAAGGCCTGCCGCCTTACTCCCATGGTCCTTATCATTGGTTCCTTTAACTCATTCATTTGTTGCACGGCTAACTCTCTAGTACAATTTGTCGCTTTTCCCCATTGCCCTTTGTGTAAAGTTCTCCTTATTTGATTTTAGTGTGAAATTTACACTCACCACACATTTTAGGATGTTGAGTCCTTTTAGGACGTATGGTTCTGTGTAATTCACGAATCCATACAATCAGGTAGAGAACTTGTAAAATTGAAAAAATTGGGGAAGGAGAAAGGGAGGAAGGGGTGAACTTTAGAATTCCAAAGCCTGAGAGCCAGAGTGTTTTGAGAGACTGGGATAGAGAGTGAGAAAGAGTCCTCCCCCTCTCTCCTCCTTGCCCTTGATTCTTGTAGTTCATTCTAGACCTATCTTCTGGGGTTCTTGTCGCCAAGGTCTCATTGAGGGCACTACGTTGCTTGCTTAAAAGATCATGTCTGAAGTCTCTTCTCCAGAGTGGCACCTCACATCATTTGAGTGACCTTATGATGGAGGTCATCGAAGAGATGGGTAAGCTCAAAACAGGAATGGGGCTTCTTGACTAAAGGACTCGCTAGGTCTCACAGGGTCGCTTGTTTCCGTCATCTCGACGAGTAGGATCGATGAGTTGGGATAGTCGACATCGTAGCATGCTTAAAGAATAATAGCTTTCCTGGGAATGGTCGAACTTTCATGGTTTGGGAAGCTTATAAAAGCCCATCTATCCCGTGGAGGCTCATAAAGCATTTTTGTTGTATACAATATCTAATAACGAGATTTGATTCATAATTTTGTTTCGATTAATGTGAGAAAATGCGGCTTTAATTATTGATGATTATCTTTAGATAAATAGTCAAATTGAACTTGCAAATAGAAGTTTGATGTTCAGATTGGGCATTTATTTTGGATTTTAAGTTGCAAATAATTCTTATTGTAAACAATAAATTCATTAAAAATAGAAGCCAATTTCTAGCCTACAAAACCTGTTGATCTGGTAATATGTTCTATTTAATCTTACGTCAAGGAAATTTATACATTTTTTTGTATTATATGTGCATGATAATAGCTATAGGAAGCTTGATCTGAACTATTTCTAACATTATTCTATTACGAATTTTAGGGACATATGTAAAATTAAAGTATGGCATCAAGGTAAAGTTCCCACAGTCAAGAGACTATTTCTAACATGATTCTATTACGAATTTGAGGGACATATGTAGAATTTAAGTATGGCAATAAGATAAAGTTCCCACACCCACGTGATTCCCTGAGCTCTTATAAATTTTTGGTAATGGCAATTTCATGAAATCTTTTTGCAATTTGTCTGAAAAAATGAATGAGTTTAACATGTTATAGAATCTTGGTAGTTGCCTGTGTTTAAAGTGTTCAATTTGATTTTATATTTTGAATCATCAATCAATACCTCAGTTTTCCTTTTTCTCCCCTCCTTCAAAATTGACATCCACAACTCCATATTCACCTACCTAGCATCATTCACACTATTCTCAATTCAATCTATATATTCTTAGTGATAAGTGCAATAGTTTTGATTGAAAGTTTTCTTATACTTCCTAAAGCCATTATATATAAGAATGGGAGTACTACTCATACTGGTAGTGCTTTCCTTCATATAATAATATTTCTTTCTTCAGAAGAATTGCAACACGTATGATGTGGTATGGGGAGATCAATTAGTATTAAATTCTTGTAAGCTCAACCTCTGCACCTCGGGCCTTTTCAAAGGATGAGCTCCAAACCCATCCCATAATCGGGCAAGCTCCTATGCTATTTAGCACATTTGTCAACTAAAATCTAAACTTACACATGCGCCACGAATTGTTTTGGATTGCTAAAGAGGAAGAAAAACAATTTGTAATTCTTAATTAGATTCCCTGAACGTTGTGGCTTAATGCCTCTAGTATTTATAGACTGGGACTGCTTGTATTCCTAAGATGATGAGTTAACTAGATCATGATTAAATCTACTTCTGCTCTTCTAATTATTCCTCATTAATTTTAATTAAAAATACAATCATTAAATTGATGAAGGTTTATTATCTTTAGTCGATGTCAGTAAAATAATCTTGTATTATGTTGGCCGATAATTGAATCTCTTCATCTTAGGTTATCTCTAAAATCAGCCATTGATAAAGAACCCTGCTTCAATTTAATACTTCTGTTAATTGAACTTTTCTTCTTTAGTTATCTCTAACATTTGACCATAGTGCATGATGCTTGTGTTTGTAATTGAATTGATGAGTGATAATTATATGGTTCCAGTCTGTCAAAATTGGAATTCGTAAACTGCAACATCCAGGGAATCTGGTTAGCTGTCATATATAACTTTGCTTCCTCTCAGTCTAATCCGAACTATCATGAGGATTTGATTAATGCTTGAATGTGAAGATGAACTAAACATGCATCCAATAGTTGATGAATCAATTGATTAATGCAAAAGTATAATTTTTTATGAATTACTTGCTGATATTATTCCTAGATGTATGGTTAAATTGATGTTGACTTTTTTTTGCTCTTAGTTTCTCAATATGCCAATTTATTGAAAGAACTTGATAGAGAAATTGGTTACAAAAAATATTTTTTGAAAACTGTTTGTCACAAATGCTCTAAAATAAATATAAAATTTTAAACCCTATCTATTTAAAATAAAATAATAAAAAATCATTTATTTATACGTGCATAACTCATCATAGCTTATATTTAGGCCATTTATTTTAGCATTTATAAGAAGGTTATTCATGCATATACACACAATAATTATGTGGCCTGCTTTCAAATTTCATTAGAATTTCATCCTCTAGAAATTAGTTATAGGCTATCATCTGTATCTTTGGGATAAAAGATTAGTATTATAGTATTTTCATTATACATATTATATTAGTTATATGCATGAATTGCATGAGAATATTGGTTGAGTATTGATTTTTAATTATTAACATTGTAAGTTTTTACTGATGTATATATGATGTATGTAGAACTTAAACCTGGTGATATAATGGTATGTTTTTTCATGATGTATGTAGAACTTAAGAACTAAAGTGAAAGGACAGGAAGATAGTTTTTAATTTTGTGGTGTTGTGGAACTAATGCCTATAGATTAAAAATTTTGGTATAAATTCAATTTTTATGCATTTGATTGGACCTTATTTCATGAGTCGTCTGTTATTTAAATATTGATTTCTATTTCTTATTTGTGAGTGCACATCTAAGCATCTGCTAGTACTTCTATACAGCTTGTTCATGAAGCCATTTTGATTATTGATATTGTGTTCGCTGGTGATGATGATTTTCATTGATATTTCAGCATCAAATATATTGATTTGTGACAAATAATGAAGTATTATACACAAAGCACTATTTATGTTTTGATTTCTTCTATGAAATCAAATGCCCTTTTTGCTAGTCTAATTTTTTTGGATGATTGAAGCAGATATAGAAGATGGAATCTTTGGGAGATGTTCTGTATTTATATTTTACTGGGTTGCAGGCTTTGAGTTGCTTGTTGGTCGTGGCTTTATTTTTCTTTGGTGGTTGGACCATGAACCTATTTTTTTCCCTTCGGCCTTGGAGTTAATAATTGGCTTTGAGCTTTGAAAACTTCGATTTATTCCTTAGAAATTTGAGTTGTTGCTGCTTATACTGTCCAATTTTTTGGGGTTGTTTATGAAGCTATACGGGCATGGGGATTTGTGGGTCTTCAGAAAATATGTTTGATCTTGAGATGCATTTCTTGGCTGGCACTAATTGGTGGCTTGCGGATTGGGTGATTGGATGGTTAATTAATTTGGAATTTACATATAAAAATTGTATTAATTTTTATTATTGCTTCGGGTCTTTTGTGTGATAGAAAAGTACCGCTAAGATTGAAAGGAAAATTTTATAAGATGGTGGTGAGACCTGCAATGCTCTATGGCGCTGAATGTTGGCCTTTAAAAGAGAAGCATAATAATAAGTTAAGTGTTGCCGAGATGAGAATGATTAGGTGGATGAGTGGCTTTACACTTAGAGACAAAATGCGGAATGAATATATTCGTGATAGGGTTGGTGTAGCTCCTGTGACAGACAAAATTAGAGAAAGTCATCTTAAATGGTTTGGTCATATTAAACGTCGACCATTAGATGATCCGATTAGGAGAGTAGATGTTTTAAATTCGACTTGTGTTAAGAAAAGCAGAGGTAGACCTAGGAAGACTTGGGCTTATTGTATTAAAAATGATCTTAATTTACTAGAACTAAATGAAAATATGACACTAAATAGGACGCAATGGAGAAAAAGGATTCATGTTGCCGACCCCACGTAGTGGGATTAAGGCTTTGTTGTTGTTGTTGTTGTTGTTGTATTGTTAATTTGAACTTAAATTAAATTAACAATGTCTATTAACCTAGTGATGAGGAGCATATAAATTAATATTTTGAAGGATGAAAATTATAAATTTTGTTAAATCAAATTTCTTTTCTGCAATTGAAATTTTGAAATTGCAAGCTGGATGTGATTTTTTTGTAAGTTTTTTTCTTATTTCAGTTGGATTAGATAAGGGATCGACTTTAAGACCATAGCTTTTTTCCTTAGTTATGGATGCTCTTACTGGACATTTACAGGAGGATGTACCCTGGTGTATGCTTTTTGATGATGATATGATGATATCCTTCTTGACTAGAGAGACTTGTGGAAAAGACTAGAGAGAATGTTTTCGAGAAACTTGAATTATGGAGGTCTACGTTAGAGTCTAAAAGGCTTTCGTTTTAGTAGATCTAAAAATGAATACATGGAATGCAATTTTAGTAGTAGTAGATCTAATGGCGGGGGTTTTAATGGGTGATCAAATCATTAAAAAGTTTGAATGTTTTAGATATCTCGGATCTATTGTTCAAAGTGATGGTGTTATAGATGGGGTTGCTATTAGTAGAATTCAAGTTGGTTGCTCGAAGTGGAGGAATGCATCTGGCCTATTGTGTGATAGAAAAGTATCACTTAGACTGAAAGGAAAATTTTATAAGCTGGGTGTTCTGGTTGTTAGACCTACAATGCTCTATTGCGTTGAATGTTAGCCTTTAAAAGGGAAGCATAAAGTAAAGTGTTGTTGAGATGAGAATGCTTAGGTGGATGAGTGGCTTGACACTTAAGAGGCAAAATGCTAAATGAATATATCCATGATAGGGTTGGTGTAGCTCCACTGGCGGAAAATATTAGAGAGAGTCGTCTTAGATGGTTTGGTCACTTAAATGTCGACCATCTGATGATCCAGTTAAGAGAGTAGATATTTTAGATTTGACTTATGTTAAGAAAAGCAGAGGTAGACCTAAAAAGACTTGGGCATATTGTATAAAAAATGATCTTAATCTATTAGAATTAAATGAAAATATGACACTCAATAGGATGTAATTGAGAAAAGGTTTCATGTAGCTGACCCCCATTTAGTGGCATAAATGCTTCTTGTTGTTGTTTTTGTGTTACATACATACCACTCAATTCTTATGTATTTACATATCTAACACAACTTCAATTTTTACACATATGCAGCCTTACCCATGCATGAAAAGGAGTATTTCACTTAAATTAAACTAGTGGTATTTTTATGTGATATGAAAGATTTAGGTGGTATAAATGTATGCAAAAATGCAAAGTTTAGGTGTTAGATATGTAAATACATAAGAATTGAGTGGTATATATGTAAATGCCCCCTTTTTTTTCAAGTGCATTGCAAGTGTGACTATCCAATTCCGAATGAAGTCGTCTCCTTGCATTAACAGAAGGCCTGATATATTTACTTTGCTATTTCATTTCTGGCTCTATTTCATCAACATATTTTGATATTGATTTATTTAGTTCTCTCGATTTTGATCAAAAGTTTACATTTGAAATCTAATTTGTGGAAATCGAATTCAATTTGTTCATTGATTTTCTAATTCCTCTCTGAATTTTTTAGATCATTTCAATTTTTTAATTATGAACTTGGCTTTAATCCTAGTGTTGCCAATTTACGTTTAAAAAGGGTAAACTTTTTAATTCACTGGTGATTCGTCTTCTATAATTTTTTTTTTTTGAAATCATACCAAGCACTAACTAGTGGCAATATTAGGAATCCTAATTGGAAGTCATCCTTCAATTTGAGATTACGATGTGCTTGTATCAATTTTTCTTATGATCCCTATTAGTTTTGGTCGATGAACACAAGAAAATTCATTTTTTATCCAGAATCTTACAATTTTGGTTGCACTCCAGAAATTACGCAAGCTCTCACTGGCAATTGCTTTGTCTTAGATGTAAAAACGTTTTTCCTGCCAGTTTTTTTTTTCAGATGTAATACCTTTGTTAAAGCACATTGTTTAACTGTTTAATGCTTGCTCTATATTGTCTCTTCTTTTCATATTTAATGATTGAGTATATCGGTGTATTTGATTCCGCAACATTAAATATTATTTTTTTAGAGTAAAAGATTTAAATGGTATTCTGACTATTTGTAGGGGGTTTTTTCTAGTCCCTGAATACATATGTAGTGTCTGATTTTGCCTCTGAAATATAAGCAAAAATAGTCCCACCATTAGAATTGAGGGAAATTGAAGTTAAAGTTATAGATGACGTTAAAAAGAAGGGTATTTTATGAATTTGCATTTTAAAATTCGTTACAAAATCTAATTTTCTGCTTACATGTTTGGGATATGATCTATTGATATCATTTCTAATATATTTTATTTCATTTTCAAACGCTCAGTGATTAAAGTAGCATATATTAAATTTATAAACATTAGTAATTGTCATTGATAAATTTTTAATAAAATATTCCAAACTTAAAAAAAAATGACACTAATTAGATTTTGTAAAAATTTTAAGACGTATATTCTTGATAATTTTAAGATGTAAATTTATAAACATTAGTAATTGTCATTGACAATTTTTTAATAAAATATTCCAAGGTTAAAAAAAAAAGACACTAATTAGATTTTGTAAAAATTTTAAGATGTATATTCTTGAAGTATTTTCATTTTTTACATCATCCGCTAACTTCAATTTTTCTAATTGCAAACCAAATTTTGCTTCTATTTAAAGTATTTAAAGATTAATGTTCATTTTAGGATGGTTGTAGCTTTTTATAAAATTATTTGTGAAGCCATGATGAGGAAAAACAACTTCTTAGAAAGTTATGCTGTGAATTATAAATAATTATTTTGTTTAAAAGGTCAGACAACAGTTTTTTTTAAGCCTGGAATAAAAGAACTCCCACGTAAAATCAGGGAACCAAGTCAGTCATTAATCTTTTTTATTTGTTGCATGATCTTTCAAAATAGTTTGGCTTCTTATATGATACTAGATGTGGTACATTTCTCGTAGAAAGTCTATTATTCATTTATCTTTATTTGCATTTTCTTGTTTTCTATGAATTATAATACAAAATATTTATTTCTGTTGACAGCCGTTATGAATCTTTTCATATATATTGCATTGAATTGATTGGATCTTCATTAGAAATTTCATTCGTGAGCATCATATATTTTCTTACATTTTTCATTGCACATCAGTTCGAAGCATTTCATCTCAATAAAATTTTAGAGTCTTAGACCACCCAAGATTGCCTTTTATATCACGGGTTCATGTTTTGTAAGTTTACATATGCTCGAAGCTTTGACTCAATTTATAGCATCATTAACTTTAGCTTGTCCTAAATAATTCCTCAGATGTCCATTGAACCATGCTTCTTTTCAAGTGTCTTGTAATCTGTTGCTTGAGCTGTTGATTGACATATAAACTGCTTGGGTTTTCTGGAAGGATTTCAATCTCAAGTTGCTTATTTACAGGATTGGTTTGAACAACTAGAAATATTGCTTTTGAGCGGTTTTAGTTCAGCTAATATTTACATGCACCTCTCTCAAAACATTGCTTTTTACAAAACTAGCACCTATTTGATTTTTTGAATGACTGAATTGATGCATTTAAGAGTGTCATGATCCAGGGCATTGAGAATTTGATTATAATGAAAAATATAGGTTGGAGTAAAAACATAGGTTGGATTTTTATCATGAATTTTGATATTGGAGCCAGAATTTGAAAAATAGATGAAACAGGGTGCTAGATTTGTGAACAGCAATGTTTCGAGTGCGAACAGTTTGCTTTAGCTCATCTCTCTCCACCTCCCAATGCTATTCCTATCTTTTTACCCTCATCAACACCTGGATTTTTAGGCAAGTTTTTTGAAGTTTTCAAGTCAACCTAAGTTTTTGCCATTATATTGCTTCCTCTATCTATTTTAGTTGGCCAAATTTTTATTCTTTTTAATTTTTGGTGGTACTTCTCACAGATTAAGGAGGTCCGGGATTTCGCAGGCCAGGATATTGAAGTGAAGAAGCTGGTTGATGCCAACTCGAGAGAGGCTGTTGAAAAGGCCAAGAGTGGCGGTGCCCCTCCTTCGGCTCTCGACACCATTCTGGACCAGATAAAGAAGAAGCAGAAGCTTAGCGTCCTCGACAAGACCAAGAAAGACTGGGGTGAGTACAAGGAAGAGCACAGGGGGCTCGAAGATGAGCTCGATGCCTACAAGAAGAGTTCAAATCAGTATCTCGACAAGGTTTCCTTTCTACAGAGAGCAGATCTTCGAGAGTTCGAGCGTGAGAGAGATGCGAGGCTGGCCATGCAAGCGAAGAGAAAGCTAGCAGATATGAGAGAGGATAACTTCTAGCCTGGTAAGAGCTGGTTCCTGGCCAGGCCCTGCGACAACTAGGAGATGATTTTAATTAGTTGGATTGATGTATCTGTCATTTCGCAACGACTAGATCTCTTCATTGCTTGAGTTCTTGTTGTTGATGTCTCAGTTTTTAGACTTTGTATTTGGAACAATGTTGATATTTATTGTACATGCATTGTTACTTCTATTGGCAGAAGAATCTCCAATGTTGTCCATCTTTTTGCTGAATAGCTTGTAGAGGCCAGTCTTTCTTTTTTGTCATAATATGATAGGTATTAGATGATTCTTAGACAAATTGATGATTCTTAGAAGCTGAAAAATAGAAGGGGGATTTAATTTGAGAGGTATAATATATTATTTATCAATTAATCTCAAGAAAAAAACAAATTCAATGAATATGAAGCCCATCTTAGTCAAATTTAAAACAACATATAGTCCAAATCAGTTGAAATATCCTTGTCAATGAAAAGAGCATCTCTCACATCTTCGAATTTAATTGGATGGCCAATAATTTTTTTTTTTTTTAGGAAGTGAGCTCATTGTCTTTTATTGTAATATTCAATAAATTTCATAAATAATATTTCCCTCAAATAACATTATACGTTTATAAATGTAATTGTTGATAACTTTTAGTTGTCTATTTACACGTTCTAAATCCATATGAGAAAAACTTTACCTTTGTTTCTTGCTAAAAAAATGCATCTTTCAAGGAACTATGCTTGGTCAACCTTTCACCATTTACTTCTTTGATTAACATTCTAAACCCTTAAAATGAAGATGCTTGTATTGAAATCTAAAACCAAAAAGTATTTTGTGATAATCTTTCAAACATTTAGCACCAATAAGCTTGATATTTAGTTAGAAATTCAACCAATTCATTTGAGCAAGAATAAAAAAAACTTATTAATGAGGATTTGTAAGAAAATAATTTTCTCCTTCATAAGAGTTGTAATATTTCTCCAATATTTGATCCATCTTTTAGATATTATTTGTCATACTTGTCACATAATAAAAAAAAATAAAATAAACTTGTAAGTTTCATTTTTTAATTGAATAAGAATTTCACATTTACCCATCATCAATACATAGAAATAATCTCCAAAAAATTGTCTAACAAAAAATTCATCTAAAATCACAAACAAATCTTTACAGCCATACACGAGACTACTCAGCCAAATATCTAAATGTCAACAGCTTAGCTTGATTGACAGTGTCATAACCTTTTCACGTTAATAAGAAAAGGATCATCTCTTTCTCTTCTTCTTTGCACTTTGAAATCTCATTATCTTAATTAGCATGGAATGCCAATAACTTAAAGCACGAATACAAATTTAAGGTTGATCCTCTGATTTTGATAGAAATCTCTCACCTCCTGATCAGTGAATTGGGTTCTTTTATCTTTAATGAGTATTAGAGGCAAACCATACTGATAAATTATACATGTCCAGATAAAGTTTCAGACTACGTCAGCGGTAATCTGGGCGAGAGATTTTGCTTCTAACAAAATGGAAAAATATTCTTTGGCGACCAAAAGAAACTTTTGTTGCACTTTTGAAGGCGGAAACAACTCGAGGATGTCGATTCCCCAAACAACAAAGGGTCAGAGCCCTATGATCATTTGCAATTTCTACGTCAATTGATGCTCTAGTGGAGATTATTTCTGACATTGTTCGTACCTAGTAGAAATTTGTTCCGCATCCTTTCAGCGGGTCGACCAGAAATAACATTACCTCTGGAGAGGTTGAGCTAAAATCTTTCCATCTGAATGACTTCTACATTCGACCAAATCCACTTCACAGGGATCTCCCTCACCTCATTTTCCTTGACACACCTTAGAAGCAACAATGTGGTTGACCTTCGGAAGAGTGTATTTCCATTGAGGAGGCATCAAGAAACTTTAAATTTGAACCTTCGAGGATTTGTCACTTCTTCAAGGATTTTCTCCGTTTTGATGTAGTGGACATAGGGATCTACACAACTTTTCCAATCTTTGGTTTCTACCTCTATTATTTTTGTCTATAGTTGGTTGGGAAAGCCTCAAGGGCAACTTGTCTTTGGAGTATATGTTCTTTGACAAGAGGTTCACCACTTGGTTCTCTTCTCATCCTACATGATCAATTCAAAAGTTTGAGAACTTCTCTATCTCTGCTTTCACCATGTTCAAATATTTGACCATCATTTCATCTTGAGCCTCGAATTCTCCATTAACTTGATTGACGAAAAGTTTTGAATCTAATTTTACCATTAAATTTTGGATGCCCATTTCATCAGCTAGTCGTATTCCAGTTATCAACACTTTATACTTCATCTGATTGTTTGTGACCTCAAAATTGATAGTAACCAAATGATAGATATGCTTCTTGGTTAGACTGCCTGGTTTTAGCCCGATTCCTGCTCTTTGCTTGGTTAGAAGATCCATCAACATGGAGAGTCAGGTTTGTCTGTCTACTTCAGACCCATCACGCCGATTCGTTCGATTCAGAAAAGTTCGCTAGAAAATATGCTACAGCCTGAGCCTTGATTGTCATCAAGAGGATGCAGTTGATGTCATGCTCGTTGAGTTCCACTGCCCACTTTAGTAGGCGACTAAAGTTTTTGGTCATGTGAGTATAGATGTGAGTGGATGGTCATTGATCACTCTAATCGAGTGCATTTGAAAATACAGCTAGAGCCTGAAAGTAGGTTCCTGATTTCGGCTCCCCGGAGAACCCTACTGGTGTAGTAGACGTGCTTCCCTAATTCCTCTTGGACCAAAATTGAATTGATGGCTTCCAAACTGACTTCCAAATAAAGTAATTATTCTTCATTTGGTCTAGAACTTTGTATATTGATCAACAACTGCTTCATACTGACACGCACCAAGTGCTGAGAAGCACAGATGACTCACACAAGTATACACAACGTATCAGTAGTACTGGAGTTTTAGTCTGGTTGTCTATCCCTTAAGAAATGAGAAAAAACTCAATTCAGGAAAAATTCTAGTCTACGATTGTTAACCCTAGCCAGAAGATTTGAAATTTTTTGAAGTTTAATAAAAGTTCTCATCCTAATTTTTGAAAGTGAAAAAGACCTAAATTTTAAAATAGTGCAAATAAAGTATTGTTAATTAAGATATGTGCCAAAAATCTCCTTTTCAAGTGGTTGCATAAAGATCAAGCTTAGCAATTGATTCAAAAGTAGGTGTCAAATAGGAGCAAAACCTTTCTTATCTCCTTTCAGAAGTCTAAGAAAGATTGAAGATTCATTCATTTAGTTCTCAAAATCAAATGGAAAGTCCAATACAACCTCGATCTTGAATCAATTTGCATGAATTCAAAAGATAAATTTCTATTCCAATGACTTCGTCTGGATAACTTAATCGTTCCTTATTGATTCCTCCTTAAATTCTATAATCATGATCAGTTTTAAAAATTAACCAGGCAAGTTAAATGTTAATGAGTCCCTAAGTTATTCCAACGCCATTATAAAATTCACACAATAATCACTCCAAATTGCCAAGTCCTTATCCCTACACTTCAACAACAAAGGAGAACAAAAAATCTACTCACTGGGCACACCAAATTTCATCAACAACAACATTGCATTAAAAGTAGAAATCAAATATAAAAGTCCCACAATTATTTCTTTTAGAAAACAAATGCAAACTCAATATACTTATCTCCTTAAATCCAGAAATTTCAGTTGAATTACAATTACACTCACAATCCGTCAATCTCACAAACTCTCTTTGATCTTGCTTGAAAACTCATTATCTTCTTACAAGTTGGGGTGACCTTCTCCTCCAGAATTCCTCTCTCACCAATTAACAGGAGAAAAATAGTGAAAAGCCTCCCTTCAAAATTCGTCTTCAAAGCTTTTATATTTCTTCCCCTTAATCTTAAAGGCTGAACTGCTCCAACTGCAAATTCAAAATTCGGGCACCTAGACGCCCATTGGTTCGTGCCTAAGCACCATACACTTATAATTTTTTCCATAAAGAACTGGTGCTATGGCGTTGCGATCACGGTGCCTAGGCATCGATGACAGCGCTTAGGCGCCCAATAAAAACAACAACTTTTTGTCTTCTCGAGATTTTTGCTCAATTTGTAGGATTCATGCACCTAAGCGCCCAAGACCCCAGTTTTTGCTCCAATCTTCGAATTTGATTATCGTTTGTCCCCTTTCTTGCTACAACCTACAAAAGCAGCAAATAACCTTTATAAAGTGTACTATCAACATGAAAAATACAAAAAAAAAATAAAAGTAATAATCAAGTACAAACTATCAACATATCACATACTTTGGAAGGCCTGCTTGCATTTGATCGACCATTCAAACATTTTGGCTTTTCTTAAAACCTTAAAGAAAGCTGCACATTTGTCACCTAACTTAGAAATAAATTTGTTGAGAGTTGCAATTAAGTCGATCAGTTTTTGCACTTTTGTTGGTGTTTTGGGGCGGGGGGGGGGGGGGGGAGGGGGGGGGAGGGAAGATATATCAGGAGTATCTTCACTTTTTCATAATTAGCTACAATGCTCTCGGGTGTCAACAATTACCCTAAGAACTTTTCGGTTGAAGCTTTAGATGTGCATTTTAATAAGTTTAATTTCATGTTAGACTTTCTGAGAGTTTGAAAAGTATATTTTAAATAGTTTATGTGATGTTCGGTTGACCTACTTTTTACTATAATACCGTCAACATATACTTCAGTATTTCTTCTTTTTTACTTAGAAAAAAATACATCCATGAGACACTGATAAGTTGCGCTAGAATTTTTCAGCCCAAAGGACATTACAACAAAACAAAACAAATCTTCACTAGTAATAAAAGTTATCTTCTCATCATCAACCGAATAAATCTTAATCTGGTGGTAGCCAGAGAATGCATCTAGAAAGCTCATGACCGAGTATTTTATAGTAGATTTTGTCAACGTCATCCTTGGAGCAAGGAGCGTTGAAATTTGTGAAGTCCTCTCACATCCTCCACTTGATGTTGGACTTTTGCACCCCGACTGCATCGGATACCCAAGAGGGGTATTACACCTCTTTGTTGTATGCCACCTCTAAGAGCTTCTGTACTTCCTCACGAATTGGTCCAACCAAAGTTGTTGCTGTCGATCAAAGTTTCTTCTTCATGCACCACACATATGGACTTACATTGAGGCGGTGATAAGCCACGTTAATGGGAATTCTTGACATTTCAACTATTGAGTGAGTGAAAACATCGCAAAAATTCTAAAGAATCTGGATAAACATTACTGATTAGAAACTTTTACTGGGATCCTCGAGGTCTGCAAGGATTTTGATTGTGGACTCATATGTTTCAAGGCACACTTCTTGCTAGTGTTGTATATCTAGTGCTCAATGCCCCCACTCCCACTAGAAAACATGTTTGGGACTGCTCCATATTTCCATGTAAGGTAACAATTTTCTCATCGCAAAGGAACTTTACTACTAGGTGGTACCTCGACTCTACAACTCAGACATCATTGAGGAGTGGACAACTGAAGATTGTGCTGTAAGTTGGTGGTGTGTCTAGCACCAAGAAGTCTTCCATGTTAGTGAATTGGTTGTTGCCCTCGCCCCATGTGACATATGGCGCAATTATGTCGACCATCTCCTTTCATTAGCCAGAAAATCCATATAATGGACTAGTTTACACAAACAAATGTCAGTCATCAAATTCATTTTGTTAAAGACATCCATGAACAAAATATTCTTCAAGCTACAGTAATGATGAAAACGTCATTGTAAGGGTTGACTTGAGATAGATCTGCGTCAGTAAAAATTATTGGGAGATGGGGCTTCTTCATTGGGACGGATGTCACAATGCAATATTCTCCAGATTGACTCTTTTTTTGTTGGTTCTTTGGAGCGAATCACCTCCAAATATCATTGATACTATCTCTACTATGTGGATAGTCTTGACTCAGATATGTCCTTTATTGTTGCTTTCCCGTGCTGCCAAGTTTATCCCTCTGGGGCCACAAATTCCTTAAGTTTTCAGGCCTGTATTAACTCTTCTACCAAGCTATAGAGGTGCATTCATTCCTCCATATCATGCTCGTGGTCTCTATAGTACTTACAACACATGTTTGAATTCTGGAGGGAAGCCACAGTTCTCACTGGTGTTTCCTTTTGAAAATGTTCATTGTCTTGTCTGGCATCCACTAGTTTTGCCATCAGGACCCTAAAAAATGTTAGCCTCGACGTTCCACAATCGCTTGTAGAGCGATATTCAATTGGTTGCATCTACACAGTCATTCTGCTTCTATGTCCCTATGGAAAAACCGACCTCTTTCACGCTTTGAACAATGGCCATCTTTCTCTCTCTATTTAACATTGTTTGAGCCTTTCTTGTCTAATTTTCGGTTGAACTTCTTGCTTTTCATAACGGGTTGGTTCATGTACTCTTTGGTTGTGATGTGATCATTAGCCAACTCTAAGAGTTTGACTAACATTTTAGGTTTGTGTAAACCGAAGCAATACCTAAAAAATGAAAGCACTAGGGCAACTTTGGTAACTTCTGGCTCTAGTTTTGTATGTTGAGCATCTCCTTCTGGAACCATGTAACGTAGTTTATAGGCTCTCATTTAGTCCTTGTTTTAACTACTACAAGGAGTCTGAGTCCTTGCGAGTTTCTGGGTTTTAGTGAATTGCACCAAAAATAGCTTTTTGAACTCTCCAAAGAAATTGATAATTCCAACAGAGAGTCCATTGAACCATCTAAGAGCGGAATCTCTCAGAGTAGTACAGAACAACTGACATTTCAACGTGTCAAAAATTTTGAGAAGGTAGATTGTCGACTTAAAGGATGTAATATGGTTGGCCAGATCGCTCCGGCCTTTGTATGGTTCCAAGGAGGGAACTTTGAGTTCTTTAGGGGCTCAGTTTCAACGATATGCTGGGAGAATGCATTCTCCAATTGGTTGTAGATTTCTATTTTCCCTGGTTGCGATCTACCTTTTATAATGCACCTAACACTGTCTTGGTATCGAGACTCCTCTATCCGTTCGGATGCCTGAGCCAGAATTAGGTTGTGGGGGAGGTTGTGCTCTCCCTTCAAGCACCACACAGGTTAATTCTACAATTTAACCCGCCATCCTATCATGGAGTTCCTGAATTCGTTGTTGCAAGAATTCCCAGAAGAACTTGACGTTAGAGGCTTCTCCTTGCCGTGTTTCTTCACCTTGACAAGTTTCTCCTCTTGTTGAAGGCATGCCTCCACACTCATTGCACATTTTAGGAAGTTAACTCCTAAATTATCTCTTAGATCACACCCAAGGAGTAGAGCATTGGTCGAATGTGAGGAAAGAGATTATGAAAAGAATTAGACACAAGTGATACTTAGTTTCTGGAGAATTGTTCAATTACCCTTTTTGTGAAAATGAACCTCATATTTATCATTCATAGGAAGTGTAAAATAAATTATATGATGTCTGAGAACATTACCATCATTTATGAACCATTATACCTTTACATAATTGTAACAAATGCAGTGCGCACTCTGACTCCGTAACTGTTGTTAGCATCGTTCCATGTCTGTAACCATATTTGGTATCATTTGGCTTTCGTAACCGTCTGGTCTGAATGCCTAGTGTTCATTTTGTTTGCCAAGACTATCAACCGGCCGAATAATTTATAGTAGCTTCTTTCAAAGAAATTTGTGAAGGCTCATCGTTCTTGGGAATGATTGTTTCATCATACAGAGGGTATTTTATCATAATTTAACAGGCTGTTTTCCTTCAATTGATGAGCCTGTGTAGAAGGAATCTTCTTTGTGTGACTATTAATCTTTTTAATGTCAGATGCCGACTAAGTAATCATCGATGCAGTGTGCGATGTTTCTTAATTTGTTCAGACGCTCATTCGGTCGGCCTAAGATTCGACCGACTGGTGCAAAGATGAATGTTTGTGCTTCTAACACTTTGCTCGTGCAATTCGTTGGATCTCCTAGAGATCAGTGCAACCACACTAATGAAGTGTGTGTGCGTGCGCGGACGTATGTGTGTGTGTATGTATATAAATTTATACTCTTGGCTATTATTTATATATATATATATATATATATTTGATCTTGAATGGGTTGCCCGGTAAAAATTGTTTTGGCAAACATTTTATCATAAATAGTGCAATCAATAAATTTGTTAAGTAGACTCCACATAAAAACCTATCAAACAAAATTTTTATAAAATGATAATAAAAAATAAAAATTCACTTGATAATAAAAACACTATTTAAAATTTTTTTGAATAATTTTATTTTTTTATTTTTAAACATTTAAAATTTGTATATTTTAATAAGCTTTACATTAATATTTATATATTTAGTATAATAAATCAAGTCATGAAGTTATCTTGAGTGGAGAAGCCGCATTTGGCAACAAATTGGATGTTAGTTGAGTGGAGAACGCATAGCAGGGACAAAATAGACATTTCACTTCGAGCCTCTTGTTGGACCAATGCCAGTCAGAGCACTCGGCATGAGCAAGGGAAGAAAAAGATTAAAAAACTTGACAAAGATCATGAGATAAAACCATAAACGAAAGGAAAAAACATAAGAAAGTTTCTCCTCCTTACTCCGAAACCCTAAGCTAGATTTAGATCGGAGGAAGTGCGAGTGCTCGAGAAGCAGTACCGGCTGGAGCTACTCATTCCTCTGCTCAGCTGATGCGATTTTTTTTTTTGGAAAAATCAGATTTTGATAGCGTAAGGATGTCTGTTTTCTCTCATTTGTTTAAATTGGCTGGCTTTGACGATTTTCATCGTGTTAAATCGTGGTGTTTTGGGTTCATTTATGTGATTTCAGAAGGTGATCCGATTATTTTAGTTCTGATATTTTTCTTCATAAGCTTTTTAGTATATTGCTGCTGTGCTTTCTGGAGCTAGATGTGGGAATAGATGCAGTTTTGAGTTCAGCGGTAGTTCCTGTGTTTTGTTTCTTCCAGTGTACTTCAAGCTATTAGTGTCATCAGACTAGGCTTTTTGGATCATTTTGGTTTTAGGATTTAACTTCGGGAAAATTTGCAATATTGAATTTTGTCTGATTTCTTTGTTAGAAAAACTAGTTTTAAACGGTATTCTTTATGTAGAGGGTCCGGGAGTAGCTTCATGAAGAATGATATGTCGCCTCAAGCTTTTCGTACCATGTTTTGCTGCTGGCTAACAACGTGTGGATGTCAACGGAGATTTAAACTGCTCTCAGTGATGGCCAGTTTGAAAAGAGCGTTTTTCCTCATCATTATTTCATATTTGTTAAGTTTAATGAAGCTATGGTGGGTGCTGGTGTGTGTTGCAAGAGGAAATGAACAGGGAATGCAGTTGATTCAATAAAGGAAGCTAACAGATGCTAAAGTGTTGACAACAATTACATCAATTAATGCTAGTGATATTGCATGTCAATGCATTTTATAATTAATAAAAATTCTGTTTTTAGTGCTTTACTTATTTTGCCCCTGCATTGGGCATTCATTGGAGAGAACATCAATGTTGGTGCGCACAGATATTTGGGTGGAAATTACGGAGGGTTGGGCTACAGATTTGTGCTTCTTGGAAAAATGACATAAGCATTAGTGGATGTTCAATCATCAACATTGCCAGCCAATTCAACATTAGGAAGGCATGAAGCAGTGTTGATGAATCCTTAAAAATATGCAACCCATGATTGGAGGCAATTGTCAACAATCTAGTGACCAATGATTGGTCAATGCATGAATTGAGAGACAGTTAACATTGATTTTAATATTGGCCGACTGAGGGAAAGATATTGCAATACACCAATTATGGTTTTTCTATAGAATTAGTGAAATGTGCCATTGAGGAGCATGAACATGGTGCTAGGTGACATTGGGTGGAAATTACATTTGCATTTAGCATTTTTTCCTTTTTTTTTCGGGGAGGTATTAAAGGTATTGGTGTGGTGATAAAAGAATATTAGTAGTTGTAGCGAAAACCTCCAATCCAAGGATGTAGAACATGTCAAGATCTTTGATTGAGAACTTATAAGGATAGTTAATAAAGAATTTTTTGATTGACAATGAGTGAAATAATGAGATCATCCATGTAGGCTAGTATAAAGATTGTGAACTGCACTTGTTTGAGGATAAGCAACGACATGATAGAGCAAGAGTTAACAAACTTCTTAAGCTCATTATACCAGACAAATGATGCTTGCTTGAGATCACAAAGAACCTCATAGAGATTCGTACATGATTAGGTTGATTGGGATTAACAAAACCATTTGGTGGACTGATAAGTACATTTTCCTAAGTATTCCTATGGAGAAAGACATTGCTAATAAGTTTGTCTTGTAGAACTCCCCTTTGAGAGACAATGATAGTGAGAATGAGATGAAGAGATTGAAAGGCTCATGAGAGTCAATATTTGACTTTTAATGAAACCACCTTGTGGGGAAGTGTGTTTTATGCGGGGAAGTGTGCTTTATATTGATCAATGAAGGCATTTTATTTCTTTTTGATGCAACATGCCAATTTTCAGCCAAGAATGTTGTGATTTGGGTTGGGGGAATGGGGATCCAAATGCCATTATGAAGAAATGCATTGAATTCGTCCTTCATGTTCGATGAAGTGTGATTTGTGGTGAGGAAGCATTTGAGGTCTAGTTTGATATAATTTTTGGTGTGGGATTCAATGGTGTGTGTTTTGTGGTCAATGTGGGCTCCAAAAATTCGAACAACGCTCTGCAAAAAAGAAGAAATGAGGATGAGGAAGATTTACCTTGAGATTTTGAGTTGAATTTTTAAAAGTGAGATGGGATAATAGATAAGACACTACCCAGAGGTTTTACCCTCATTTTGCGAGGATTTTAAGATCTAGGATTTGAGGTTTCCCATAAACGCAAGCCCTCGTGTTTAATTACCCATCTTGAAAACGAGAGAACACTTTTGATTAAGATTAGTCATTAGGAAGTTGGTTGCTCAACATATAGTAGCAGCAAATTTTAGTTTTAAAAATACGAAATCATCACCATGAGCTTAAAAGCGGATGGTGGGGGAAATGATGACGTACTCGATCAATACCCCATGGTTCCATCATTATGGGTGGACCTCAGTCTATTTAGTCGGAGGAGGCAGTAGATCCTACCAGATTGAATGATTCTTATCAGCAACATTGAGTTACTTTGTCCAAAAGAACCTTGTTGACCCGGGGTGGTATTTGTTGAAAGGGACTAATCTAAGTCTATCTTAGCTTACAAAGAGCTTCTTGCCCAATCAAATATACCCTATGATACATAACTCAAAGGGATAAAGATATCACCAAGGAACATACATGCTACGATCCTGACTATAATGTAATAGTGTCATTTTTTAGTCAAACCAACCGATCAGAGGGTTTTGGTTGTAACCGCTTCTTGTATTGTCATTTGACTGTAAAACCATACAAATAGAGAATTCAGACCATGTCCTTACTATATAATTATTTTGAATTCGAATTTAGTAATATATTTGACATGACATTGGCTCTATGTGAGCTTAGGTTAACATTATATTTGTTCACCTTGACGAATAGTTGCAGAGGGCGGATAAAATTTTTTTGCTCTTTAACTTTTAGTAATTTTTTATTTAAACATTTTTCTTAATTTTTATGGTTTGAAATTTTATTTTTATAAATAAACTCCTCTAGTTGAAATTCACGATCAATATGGCCATAATCATAATATTTGAAATTCTTGTACTCTTGATATTTGATGTTTAATTGGATCTTATAATTCAAACATCACTAAACGTTTGTCATGTCAACTTTTCTCCTAGTGAGGAGTGGAATCAGATTGGTTCAGTGAAAATTTTAGTCTTGCCAACTCTAATCACTATTAGAAGGAGGATCAGATTGGTCGAATGTGGGACGTATGACCCTATCTTATAATCAAGACGACTCATTTGAAAAGATGCATGATTTAATATTTTTTAGTTTGACTTTTGAAATGATATTTCTATGAAGGTTTTGAAAGTCACATTTCTCGAGATTGATTTGATTTTATGTTAAATATGAAATTAAGCGGCGTAACATTCCTAGACACTTGAGATTTAAAAATTTAAAGACAAGTGACAAAGCATATGCAGGTATTTGGACTTTTGAATTTGAACTAATTTTTACGGGGTTCTTATTGTTATCTGCATGAATATGTTATCATTAAAGTATATGCAAATATTTTATTTAAGCATTTAGTATCGTCTTCTATTCGCTAGTGCAGAGGGATTGCGAATTTGATGGTGATTTAGGAAGATTTGAATTTCGGTTGTATATTTAAAGTTATCCACAACTCTCTTGGATCCCACTCGAAAGCCTAAATGAACCCCCATAATCATAATGTATGAATCTATGTGCTTTAACTAATCAATAGAATGCCTTATTTATATTTATAGATGATATAGCATGTTTCTCATTGGTTTCATTTGAGCTTTTTGGCAAGCCATCGAGTCTTCTATAAACTTGGTGCAGGCTTTTTCAATGCCTCGTTTATCTTTTATAGGTAAACTAGTGACTTTGCTACATGTTTCATTCGAGCTTGTTGATGAGTCGTCGAACCTCCTGAGCATGCAAAATTTTATATTGGGGTCTTAAAATTTTTTTTTCTGCCTGCTATTATGTCCGATGGCGATTCATGTGCAAAGCCTCACCCCTCAAATATCACCTTCTGTTCACTTGTAGGAGGGTTGCGGATCTAGTGGTAATTATTTTGTATTTTTGTGTTATTTTATCCAAGTGGGCGCTGCGATGCATGAGCAATATCACTATGAACAAGAGGGTATAGGGTTGGTTCATTTCACATTAGATTCGAAACTCCTTTCCTTTAGAAGTGCAGTAGCTTTTCGTGTTACACTTGGGTTAAGGGAAGTTTTATTTGCAATTCAATTAGCTTTCAAGCCCTCCAACATTTTCTATAATTTCATTATGTCTCTCTATTTTGTAGTTTTGAATTAACTTAAGCATAAACTTTGACTTTTAGTTTTATAACTTGTTATTTTGTCTAGCATTTTTGTTGAAACTCAAATTTTTTTTAATGTGGTTTTGCATGATTTAATATCTGATTTAGCTCAAATTCTGGTTGCATTTTGACACGATCCCGGTGTCATCCCCGCGAGGGAGGTTACATTGGGAAACTAGGCCTAACCACCATGCCAAGAAAGACAAGCATGGTTGGTGTTGTGAGACACAGTGACCAAAATTTTTGAAACCCGCCATGCCAAGAAAAGCACACATGGTGTGCCTGCAACGCGGGCCACAAAATAATAACATAATTATTATGTGAATTTTAAGTAGTATTTTGGCATCATCCCCGCGAGGGAGACTACATTGAAAAGTTGGGCTTAACCACTATGTCAAGAAAGGCATGCATGGTTGGTGTCACGAGACATTGCGACTGAAATGTTTGAAACACACTATGCCAAGAAGTCTTGCATGGGATACCTGTAAGTAAAATTTACATTTTGTATTAATATATCCTCCCGTTGCATCATGAGCATCACCGAGGAATTCACTCGCCATGTGAAGAAAGCATGCATGAGTTCACTTGTCATGGCGAGCATGCCATATAGCGGGTTGTAATAAGTATATCCCCCATTTCATCTTGAGCGTTGCCAAATTTCTCTTGTTGTGCTAAGAAAAGCAAGCATTAGTTCGCTTGTGGCAGACATGTCGCAAATCCGTTGCGTCGCTAGCATTGCTTATGAGCTTTCCCCGCTGCACTAAGAAAATTCTGCACAAATTCCCCTCAATGCGTCAAATGCGCCGCAAATGGGACAGAGTTTAGAGACAACCTTTTTATTCCTTTTGCACGAGGCGAATTCGATGAGGCAAAGCGGCAATGAAGCACGAATTTTGAGAAAAATTTTATATTCTCTTTTTTCTTGTGTGCGTCTCTCTCTCTTTATCTCTCTGGTAGTAGACATGTGCTTGCTGGGAGAAGTATATAATATTGTATTAATTTAAATTATAAATACCTTTTTCTTAGAAATATATAAATTTATATTAATTTTATATAACTTTCAAATAAGATGAAAATTTCGTCTCGACTTATGTCAAACGGAGTTCGATTCGGACTCGATAGGCTCGTTTAAATCATTTCGACTATTCAGGCGCTTCGTGCAGTCCACTTTGCAAAATAACGTCCAGATTAAAAATTTCCAAGTGTTCGAAAATCCATGCAAATGGATTTCATGTGCATGAAATCACTTGAGAAATGATGAGCCTAACAGAGCGTATATGGAGGTCAGCAGTCAAGATGGTCATGTGTGGGAGTAATTTTTTTATGGAGAGGTAGAATTAGCAGGTAAGGTAGAGGTATTTGCACTTTTGGCGTGGGAAATGTTTAAAGGGAGAGAAGACAAATGGCAAGCCTGTAGGGTTTATCTCGGGGGATTTCCTTACATGGGAGAAACTTTGAATTGGTGTGGCTCTTGTATATTTGCCAGATAAATATTTTTGAGAGATGACTTTGTAGTATTTGTGGGCACTTTGGGTTAAGCAATAATTGAGGAAGATACGAGTTGTTTTCGTTTTATTTGATTAGCTCTATAAGTTCAAAGCCATGGATAGTGTAAACACCCAAATATTCATAGTTTGGAGAGATTTAGAAAATATGAAATATATTTTCAAAAGTGGAAGGAATTAAAGTATTTGATTGAATAGAAACATCTTCTTCAAAGGCATGTGTCCAGAGTTAGAGTGGAATAGAGGTATGTTGGAGGACTGAGATTTGTTTTGACAATGTATTAAGATGTCGCGTGAAAAACCCATTCTGTTCATGTTTATTGGGTGTCGTGAGATGTGAAATTTCATTTTTTTAAAAGAAAATCTATGTAGGAGACATATGTCACACCGTTTTTAATACAAGGAGTGGCAATGGATATTTGGAATAAATTTTGAACAATTGATTTAAAATCGAATAGAATCATCATGCACATCAGACTTGCATTTGAGAGTATACAGCCAATTGTAACTAGTAAAACAATCGATGAAGATAAGTGTTTGCAATAGGAGGAGAATGTGAGCTCAAACACCTGGAAAAATCTTTTTGCGAGAGATGTCTCATAAATGGTGGCTTTAATGTATTATTACAATGATTGGAATTATAGGAAAGATGAATTGAGATTGATTGATGGTTCAAGATTGTTGGATGTGACTACATGACACCACACTTAAGAGGCAGGGTTGTTTTGGCGAGCTGCGAGCATGTCACTTGGAGATCAAAGCATTAATGTTGTACATTGCAAGTAATGGTAGGTGATTAGAGGTCAAATTGCCACTCACAGACACCATTATTAGTTTGTCCTTGCATAGGTCTTGTACCCATTCGATGGTCCATTCACAAAGAAATAGTTGGATGAGAATTCGATGGAGACGATGTTTGTGCGACAAAATGTGGAAATTTAGATCAATTTTATGTGCATAGTATGAACATAATAAACATTAAATAGAGTAAATGTTTTTCCAATGAGAATGTTATTGCTGCTGTAAATATTATGGGATATCACATTGTGAATTTTAGTGGTGACATGATGGGAGATGCTAAGGTCAAGAAACCAATATTAAGTAGTATATTAAATGGTGCAAGGTTGATTTTGTGTTATGCGAAGGTGGTAATCCATGAATCATGTTTAGGACAATAAGTGAAGTGCACTTATGGTGACATAGTTGACATTTGCTAAGGCATGAATGTGGTTGGGCTTGTAATTTGGATCGGTAAGGGAGGATGGTAACCACAAGCTTTGATTATAAAAGGTTTGATGGTGATGGGAACGAGATTGATTGAGTTGGAAAGGAGGTTGTTAGTGGTTGTTTTAATGTTGGGGTCGTGGCTAGTTATTAGGTTTAAAAGCTGGATTGGTACAAGTGAGCATGGAAGACTTCTTTTGCACCGTAGATTTGTAATTTCTTCATGGTTGAGGAGTTTTTCAGTTAGCTCATCAAAAGTGCTTGTGTTTTTGGACGTGCAAAGTGTTGAGCAGATATGGGTGTATTCAGTATTGAAACCACCATGAATTTTGATCTTGATCAAAAGGTGAGTTGAACATGATAAATTCACCAGCTATAGACTTTAAATGTTGCAAATATTTGATAATTGCTTGTTTGATTTTGATGATAAGACTAATTTGATTTTTTGCTTGAATGAGATATCCACCATTGAGTTTGGCATATGTGTTGGCTAAGATTGTCTATGCTTAACAGGATGTTTTGGTGGAAGCAATAAATGGAACAAGGGTAGGAATAATGGACTTTTTATAGTTTGGGGTGTCAAATTAGTTTGTGGGTTGGGCTTGGGTTTGAATCGAAATTGACTAGACAAAAATTGCTTGAGTCGTACCTAACTTGAATATTAAACCACCCAAAAATTCCAACCCAACCGCATAACCTATTTAACAAAAGACGACAGTTATTTAGGTTAAATTCAGGTTGAATTCAGGCCAATTTTAAGCCTATCTCAGGTCAATTTCAAATCAATTTTTGGTTAGTGGGGGTAGTTTTGGGTCAACTTTGGGTTGGCTGGCAATCAACCTAACCCTGACCAAAAAATTAAAGTTAAAATTCATAAAACTAACCCGACTCAAATATTAAACCGATAAAAAATTCCAACTCGACTTGCTGTCAGCCTGCTGACTCGAAGCCGAGTCATATAACCTGTTTAACAAAAGAGAAACAACTATTCGAGTTAAAACCAGGTTTCGAATCGATTGTGAGTCAATTTCTAGTCGATTTTGAGTTAGTCTCTGGTTGATTTTGGGTTGACAGGTTAATCACAAGTTAATTTTGGGTTAACAGATTATTTTTGGATCAATTTAGGGTTGGTTGGTCAACCCGATCCCATTCTAAAAATTAAATGGGTTTAAATTAATAACCCGAACCCGACCCAAATATTAACCTGATCAACCTAAACTCTAATTTTTTGAGTCGGGCTCGGGTAAAGTTGGCCTGTTGGATTAATTTTTGACACCCTCTGCTATAGGCGAAGGAGTTCATTATTTCAAATCTAGAAATTGTAATGTAGATTTGGGTTCTCATAACAATTGATTTTGATGGTGGGCGAGGCATAATTCCCTCATCAATGAAGCCCATGTGATCATATCCCATGAAAATTCCTTGAAATAGTAAATTTAATTTGTAGAAGTGAGTTTCATTGTGATTTATTGTGTGAATGGAGATGAGGGGGATAATGGATAAGGAGGGTTCTTAAGTAGATTGATGATATTTAGATACAACTAAGAGGAATAGGACTTGGTTGCAGGCGTGATAGAAGAATTCGATGCACTTTTGTCTCTTTGAGCACCATTAGCTATGGTTTGGAGGTATAGGAGTCACTTTTAATAGCTTAGAGAATCACTCATAAATGTGATAAAATTTTAATAGAACAAAAACAATGTTGGAGAAATGGTTAAATTCTTTAATTTATTTGATATTGTCCTCTTAGAGTATATATGTGGGCTCCAAAAATTTGTATGCCCTAACTCCTCCCAAAAATATAATTGACGAGAGAGTTTACCTAAGGTTTTGTATCAAATTTTATGAAGACAAATTAAATTTTTGATAAGAGAATAACCAGAGATTCACCGTCATTTTTTGAGGACTTTTTGGTCATGTGTTCGAGATTTTCCATAGGGGCAAGCCGCTATGAATAATTACCCCTGTCGATAACAGGAGATCACTTTCGATTAAGGCTAGTCATTGAGACAGTGATAATTCAACTTATAGTGGCAACAATTTAGGGTTTTACTTTATGAGATTTGATTGAATTTCATAATTTATGAATTTATCATTAAGCTTAAAAACATATTGTAGGGGGAAATGATGATGCATCCGATCAAGATTTCATGGTTCCATCATCCCAGGTTGTTGGATCTTAGTTTATTTATTCAGAGGAGGTAATCGACCCAGCATGACAGAAAGATTTTTATCTGTAGCCATGGGTTGTTTCGTTCAAGGGTGCATTATAGACCCATGGGATGTTTATCTTAGGGGACTAGTTTAAGTCGACATTAATTAATAGAGGAAATTTTGCCCTATTAAATATACCCCATTACTTATATCTCAAAGAGCAGAGAGTCATTGAGGAATATACATGCTATAATTGTGACTGTAATTTAATTGTATCATTTGGTGACAACCACTAGGTTAGAGGGCTTAGGTCTTAACTGCTTTTTTTGTGGAGCTGGTTGGCCAAGTCACGTGGACAGATGACACTGGCCACAACCTTAGTGAGTTTAGATTTATTTAAGAGTGGATTTAGTAGTATATATGATGTGACACTGGCTCTATAAGAACTAAGGTCAAACGTAAAGTTGGTCGCCCTAGACAACTCAGTGTGGATGGTGGATGGATTTTACTGTCTTTAGTGCTTTTAATTTTAGAATTTTAGGATTTTATTATTATTATTTATTAGAATTAACCCTATCAACTTTATATCATGTTTGTAAAGGATTAGGTTTGCACGATTGATACATAACTGAATTTAACTTTGTCAACTTTGTGCTGCTTACAAATGATTGGTTCATGAATTGTGTTTTTGAAAAAGAATTTGGATTTTGTATGTTATTTTTGAAAGTTAATTACCATGATTGAAATTTTCTATCAACTCGGCTATTATCAATGAATTTAATTATTTGATCTGAACTCTGTCGACTCTGCCTCACTCACCTAGGATTATGTTCATAAATTATATGTATTAAATTTCAAATAGACTTTGTACCTTGAAACTTAATTTTAAAAGTTAATCCATCCGATTAAAATTTTCTATCAACTCTGTCATCATCGAGGAATTTGATCATTTGATTTGAATCTTGTTGACCCTGTGCTGTTTGTAGAGGATCAAATTGAGATGATTGATTTTCAAATAGATTCTAAAGGTTAATTTTGAAAAAAAAATCATTATGGTTGAAATCTTCTATAAACTCTGCCATTATCGAGGATTTGGATATTTTTGAACCTTGTCGAATCTGTCCTGCTTAGAAATGATCAAATTCAAACTTGATAATTTTATGCGAATAGAGAGAAAAAAAAACTCATCCCATTTTCTTATATAAACCAATATTTAATCATTAGTCAATCTTGTCAACTTCAATTTCTACACAGAAAAGGATCAGACTGACTATAAAGCATCCAGCTTTGCAACTCCAATTCTTATTAGGAGGAGGATCAAACTAGTCCAGTGATACAATTTAATCCTATAGACAAGATGAATCGCTCGAGAACATGCATAGTTTGAAATTTTACAATAAGTTTGAAATCTTCAGAGTAATTTGGGTATTTTTTAATCACTTGCTCGCTACTTAGAGTAGAGAAGCATGAGAATTTGACACATTTTTCAAAATAGGATATTTTAATAATCAATTCAAATTAAGACTGCGTAGTATTCTCAGATAGTGCGATCGAGTATTCCACATCGTGGTCGGAGCACACACGAGTATGTTTATGCATGCATTTTGAGGTAGATGTGCACTAATTGATGTTTTTTCATGAATTTCAAAATAACGTTTTTAAGTGTCGACTTAATTTGAATTTTAATTTTTTGTGCCAATTATTTATTATTAAATTACACACACATATTTCATTAAAGCTTAAGTATCACTTTCTACCCGTTCATTATGGGGGTTGAGGATTTAGTGCAAATTTGGGAGATAAACGAAAATTTTGCATGTATTAAACAACATAAATATTTTTTTATATAATTGTTACTTATTGAGATTTAGCCGCACATCAATTATTTAAGCCTTATTTTGAAGACCGTGGGTTAATCGCTCGAAGTAAAGAAAACTCTTTTTCATTTTACGAGTGAGCTGCCAAATTCATTAGAAATTGTGTTCGTGCTCATAGAAGAGCTATTGAGTCCCTTGTGGGTTTTCTTTAGTGTTCAAATTTTGTTTTATATTTTCATTTGTTTCCTCATTTTGAATTTTATATTTTGATTTGTTTGCCTTTTTTAAAGTTCAGACTTTTAGTCAAAGTTTCGTCAGTATTTTTTGGGGAGTAAAAAACATTCCACCACATCTAAAAAGGCGTGCATGATAGGTGTCGTGAGACACCTTGATCAAAGACTTCTTACACACAATGCTAAAAAAGCACGCATAGGCTTTCAAGTACCTGTGAAAAGCATAACAACTTTTCTCTACCAAGGTGGAACACCCCAAACGAGTACTTATAAAATTGATTTTCAGTTACTTGCATAAATATTCAAGATAGACTTTCCCCATTGACGTGGAACACCCTTAATGTGTATTTAAAATAGGATTTTCCTGCCAATGTGGAACACCCCCAATAACTACATTAAGTTGCTTTGTTTTATACGTTAGTGACACGACGAATTTGAGTTTGCGAATTAAGGAACCTGCAAGGCTATATATGTATAATTTTTGAAATAATGCAATATTTTTTTTTAAGAAAGTCAACCTAAATCTTCATAAACATCACAATTCAACATTATTTTAGCGTCAGATATGGCTTTCATTTTAAGAAATTGTCTATACACAACAACAAAGTAGAATAAATCATGCATTAATACACATGTTTTTAAAAACTTAACATAAATTTGAATAATTAACACCAATTAACCTTTTCACAGTCTTAAATAATTCTCTCATCTTAGTAATCACTTTATACACAGTGAATTTAAATGACATTTTTCCTCTACACAACTTGTAAAATTAAAAAAATTATGCATTAATACCACCAAAAATCAACAAATAACTCAATAAATGAAATTAAATTAATTGTTCCAACAGATGCCACTTAAGTATACATAAGATTTTTTTGAATAAACAAATGCACAATAGGAAGAAATTTATTTTAAACAAAACTTGGAATATCTCGTAAGATTTCTTTCAATAAATAAATATACAATATTTATCTGCAATACAAGTTGCTCACTCTCTAAAAATTTTGTTTACTTTAATAATAAATTTGACTGGCTTTTAAGCTGATGATAATGGCATCACGAGGCATGTTTGGCGAAAAACTTTGGGTTATTGAAGTAACTATCCTGAACTTAACGTTATCATTTAAACGACTGTCAACCTTCATGTCTTGTAGCCCCAGTAGGTCGACGAGAGACTGAGGTGCGAAAACTGTTCGCCAAAGCCCTAGCTCAAAAAATGTTTGGGTAAAACACGCACGATAAATATTAAAGCCCTCGTCGTAGTGATTTTCTCGGGTCAGGCCACCGGTTCGGGCTTAATTTTGGATTTTTTATGCTTATTTTTTGGGGTTAATGGGTTCGACCACTTTGCAAAATGTTATTGGCTTTCAGACAAAATATTTCTTTGTGATCAGGGAAAGGAAAGAGAATGAGATAATTCAGATTTTTTTTTTGTTTTATTTTTGGCTCAACGTGAAGGACGAAGGAGAGTGGTGGAGGCATGTGGGAAGGTGTGGTTCTTGTACTTTGATAGAACTTGAGCAATAATTTTTTTTAATTGGCATTTAGATATATTTTTATTCAATAAATGCATATAAATTTATCTCATCCCATATAAAATAAGCCAGTAACTTTTAATTTTTAATCTTACTTTACTAATTAATTAATTATTAATATAATTTCTTTTAATTTATTTTTTTATAGTTTATGTTTCGATTTATATTATAAATATTTATATATTCTACCTCCCAAATTCTGTCCTTCGCACACTTTGAAATTCTTGCTCATGTCTGTGCAGGACTAATGAAGTATTTTGTAGTTTCAGGAATGTCGACGTAAATTATTTCACAAATAGGCGACATTTAGACCGCTTTAATGACGATCGGAGTAATTCTTACTATGTTTGCATCACCGCATTTGTAATTCATCATTGCTCGTCATCTCCTTTGAATAACCCTTAGGTATATTTGGTGTGATCATCGAGTTATGAAACTTATATGGAGGTCAACAATATAGCGACTGTCAAATTGTACGAAAAGGAAAGAAGAGTAATTTTGATGCATCACCCGATTTAACATTGTTCAAAGCGATGGTGATATAGATGGGGATGCTAATAGTGGAATTCAAGTTGGTTGGTTGAAGTGGAGGAATGCTTCGGGCTTATTGTGTGATAGAAAAGTACCACTTAGACTGAAAGGAAAATTTTATAAGATGGTGGTGACACCTGCAATGCTCTATGGCGCTGAATGTTGGCCTTTAAAAGAGAAGCATAATACTAAGTTAAGTGTTGCCGAAATGAGAATGATTAGGTGGATGAGTGACTTTACACTTAGAGACAAAATGCGAAATGAATATATCCGTGATAGGGTTGGTGCAGCTTCAGTTACAGACAAAATTAGAGAGAGTCGTCTTAGATGATTTGGTCACATTAAACGTCGATCATCTGATGATTCGATTAGGAGAGTAGATGTTTTAGATTCAACTCATGTTAAGAAAGGCAAAGGTAGACCTAGGAAGACTTGGGCTTATTGTATTAAAAATGATCTTAATTTATTATAATTAAATGAAAATATGACACTAAATAGGACGTAATGGAGAAAAAGGGCTCATGCAGCCGACCCCAATTAGTGGGATTAAGGCTTTGTTAATGTTGTTGTTGTTGTTATTTTTGTTGTACTCGATTTAATATTAAAGGAAAGCAAGAGTAAAAGCTTCTTTTTAAGAGATGAAGCTAGAAAATCTTTCAAGTAAATCTTGGAGGATCTCTTAATAGATGAGTTTGGACCAATGCGGGTGAGGCTGAGGAAGACTAATCTATCCCATTATAGGTGAATCCATTGAAGATTTGAGAGTATGCAGATCCACATGAGACCAAACTACAATAGGGGCTGACTAATATTGGTAGGTCCTACTTGGATGTGGTTATATACTTGAATAGGACTACAACAAGCTAACATGATGAGCCTCACAGTTTCTCTCTCCTCCTTCCATATGGTCAGCCACATAATAAAGATAGTTTGTTATTTTTAAAATAATCAATTACGGTTGACTAAGCCATCTAAAGAATTTTTTATTGATTATTTAGTAAATAATTTAATAAAGGGCTGCAATGGTGTATTAAAAGGATGTAAACAGGAGATTAGATTGAATTTAATAGATTTTCTATTTTCCATGCACATCTAGATATTATCCACTTTTTGTTAAGGCTATAAATAAATTGAGCTAAGTATTATCTTGTTCTAGTTCGTTCATTTTTTTTTTATTGAGTTTGAATCAAGCATGTACATGACCTGAGTTTTAAAATCCCTTGCAAGCTTGTTAATTATTTCTAAAAGGAAAAAAAAAACAAATTATCATATAATTAGAAGATTTCTCTTTTATTTATTAAGACTATAAATGAATTGAGTCTATCCGAGTGTAAGCTTGTTCGTTTCTTTTTCTTATCTAGTTCGAGTCAAGTTTGAATATGATTTGAGTTATAAAATCTAGTTCATCAAAATTTTTATCAATTTTGTCCTGCAATCAAACTTTTGGTGAGCCCAACTAATTATATATTTGATACTAATGCTTTATTAATATTATTCTTATTACTGACATATTTGGATTTATAAATTTTAAATAAAAAATGGCATTATTCACCAGGCATTATTAGGCTTTTCTTGGTGATTAAAATATTAATAAGAAAAAGTTATAACCTGTGTATTTGGTTATTTGTCTGGTATTTTCACCATGCTTATATACATATTGTACACAAAAATTGTGTTAGCATGACTCTCGAGACATTCCAACAGCTCTAAGAAGGAATGGTGTGGCAGTATGGTAGAGGCGAGCCCATCATAAATTGACTCGGTGGTCCAAAAGAATTACTGGCCATGTTAGTCAGAGTTCATCTGAATGGACACATTTCATCCGCCCGACTAATATCGGCCAACTGAATCAACTTCGCCAAAAGTGGCCACAAATTCAATTGGTTGCCTAGATCAAAGGGCTGACCGGCCTTGCCCAAAAAGCCGACATGCAACACTAATTGGTTCATCTCTTCAGCCCCAATTGACTAAGTTAGAGAACAACAAGACCCTGGGCCCATGGGGATATAATCCCCACAAGAACTTATACAGGCCCTTTTTGAATAGGGGAATAATTGTGACTTAAATTCTTGTATCCTCTATGTCTATAAATAGGAGATCATTTCATGAGTAAAAACTTATGTAATTCCCTCATTTTGCTGTTCAGTTATGCATTCCTCTCTCTTTCTCTCTTCTTCCGGTACTATGCTCTATTCCTTGGGTGTGATTCACACTTAAATCTCAGATTCAACATATATATATATATATATATATATATATATATA